>NW_015624541.1:793846-870428 GCF_001515625.1 Sinocyclocheilus rhinocerous | reverse complement strand
GCTTAAGATATGTTTTTTTCTTTCTACATGTTATGGTTTTTCCATTGTTTTAGTTTTAGTTTTAGTATAACATTATAATACCATTCATATTTTTACTTTTTTTTATCATTTAAAGAAGAAACCAATCCGATGTATAGTTGGCATTTGAGGCTTAATACTATAGAAAAGCACTAACGTTTTTTCAGTTAAAGTGTTTTCAGCTTGTTTATTTTCATATAAACATACGGCATGCAGTTGCATCAAACAATGGTATAAACATCATTAAATGTAAATTGTGATAATCGTAATTAATAATCGCAATTACAATTTCAAGGGAATAATCGACAATTATGATTTTTGTCATAATCGTGCAGCCCTAGTTCTTAATGGTATTTCCAAGACTAATCGCTCTTTGGCAATTTTAATAAAACTGAATGAATAAATGCAAGATATTTAGTGGTAATAACTCACTGGCCCAAAACATTTTAGACCTTACGGGACAGTCTAGATATTAAATTATTATTAAAAAAAATTAATTAAAAAAATGAATTTCTAGCTAAATTGCAAATATCCTTTGCCTTCCTTCCTCTGTTTAACATTGATAAGAGTCACAGACAAACCTTACAGACAATACATACACAGGAAATTCACAATCCCCGTCCATCTAGTCAATGATTGGTTAAACACAGAGTGAAATCTCTGTTGGGTATTCTATGTAGTCTCTCTGAATAATTCATGCTATTTTGAAAACAATAACAACCAGCATCTAGCTATTATGCATGTCAATTTGTTGTAAACGTCTGTGGTTTTCATCTACGTAAATCTCAATTGCAAATCAGGCCGAAAACGAGAACTCTGACACTTTCGTGAACTTTCAAAAACTTGAGCTAAAATTAAACTAGTAATTTATTCAAACACAGTTCCCTGTAACATTTGAATTGTAATATGACTTAAGGTCAATCCAGGAATAAACCTGTAATTGTTTTTCCAGGAACTCAAATGTCAATAACATTTTAATATAAGTTTAGAACGACCACCTCACACCTACAATTTTCAGTGTATAATGTAGCAATGTAATCATTACATTCAACTCTTTCCACACTATTTATTTATATAGCTCAACCGCAATCCATTTGCCATTCTCTTCCAGTCCTTTTTTATTCTAATGTTATGTCTAATGCTCCCTATCTTTCAGTTGTTCTGTAAGGTTATCTAGAAAGCCGTTCAGCTTTACTGATTTTCTCTGATCTTGCTTACTAACCCTTTTACCCCCTTGCAATGTTTTTCACATTTAAGCAGAAGTCCTGTAAAAGTCAGACAGCGTACTATATAACAGATATTTGGATAATTGCACTGAACTCTAAACCAAATGTAACCTCTGTATTTTGAAAAATTCTTAGAAAAAAAATATTTTCTATATTTCCCACAGGGCTTGTGAATGGAAGTAAAGAAGGGCAAGAAAAACCTGCGTTTTCAATACTACACTGGCCAAGAATATTGGCTTGAGACATTGGGTTAAATTACCTCTGCAGAGAGAGTGGGGTACATAGCCTGGAATTATGGCCACAGAGAGCCTAGTTGAACTCCGTGATTGGTTGTTCCTACTTCTCCTATGCCTGACATTATTGGTTGAAGTCCTCGAGTTTGCTGCAGCAACAGCTGCCGCTGCTGAGGCAGCTCTCGGTGAGGCGGAGCTTCAGGGAGATGTGCCATGCCCCTCAGCTTGCAGGTGCGATGATGGCTTCATTTACTGCAATGACCGTGGCTTGAGTATCATCCCACCATTACCATTAACGGCAGCTGTGCTGTATCTGCAAAACAACCGAATAGACAATGCTGGGCTACCAACATCTTTAGAGCGACGACTGACTGTGAGAGTAGTTTACCTTTATGATAATGAACTTGACGATTTTCCAACACATCTGCCTCCGTCACTACGAGAACTTCACCTACAGGACAACAATATACGAACTTTATCCCGTTCCGCTCTTGCACGGCTACCCCTGCTGGAGAAGCTTCACATGGATGACAATTCCGTTTCAACCGTAAGCATAGAAGACAAAGCATTCGCCAACAATCCAAGGCTGCGTCTTCTTTTTTTGTCACGCAACCACCTCTCAAGTATACCATCAGGACTGCCTGCATCACTTGAGGAACTCCGCCTAGACGACAATCGGATTTCAACTATTCCAACACACGCATTTCGAGGTCTCTCCTCTCTAAGACGTCTCTTCCTTGATGGAAATCTGCTGGCAAATCAACGTATTGCAGATGATACATTCTCACGGCTGTCTAACCTCACAGAGCTCTCTCTGGTTCGTAACTCGCTCCAGGCACCACCATTAAACCTTCCAAGTATGCATCTCCTTCGGCTTTATCTACAGGACAATGCCATAGCCCACATGCCACGAAGCTCCCTGGATGGCATGCGAAGGCTACAGAAACTGGACCTATCAGGTAACAACTTGACGACTCTTCCGAGAGGTTTATTCAAGGACCTGGACAGCCTTTCACAATTACTTGTCCGAGGAAATCCCTGGTACTGTGGCTGTAACCTCCGCTGGCTTCATGACTGGTTGCATGAGCGAGGTTCATCTGTGACTGTGAGAGGTTTAACTTGCCATGGACCAGAAAGACTAAGAGGCATGGCACTAAGGGACCTTACAAGTCAACTGGAAGACTGCGAGGTCAGCGCAGATACTGCGGGAGGAATGGTTGGAAACGATGGAGCAAAGAAGGAGAAAGATTATTTTCCCACACAAGCACCAGCTACAACAACCCCTCCACTTCCGCAGGGTTCACTCTTTACCCTCAGATCCAGACGACCAGGACACAAGTATTCAGATATTAGCCAGGACAGTCTTGGAGGTGGAAATGGGGTTACAGATAAATCATTACTAATCAGTGTAAAACCTCTCACACCAGAGACAGTCCACATTGCCTGGCAGGCTGCACAGCCAGTCCCCTCCTTCAGACTTTCCTGGTTACGACTAGGCAACAGTCCCGCAATGGGGTCAATCACAGAAACACTTGTGCCAGGGGATCGCCGTGAGTATTTACTTACGCAACTACAGCCCCAGTCAAGTTACATCATCTGCTTGGTGCCCCTCTCTGGAAACGATGGTAAAAGAACCTCTTTTACAGCAACTGGGGGTTTAAACATAAACACAAACTCAGAGCATGAGCACCCTGCTTGTGCCAAAACAGAGACTGATCCCCTAGAGCAGTCCATTTCAGACCAGGACAGTGATCAAGGAACTGACCAACTGTCAGCCCTACCACTTGCTGGAATTATTGGAGGTGCAACAGCACTGGTGTCTTTGTTCTTAATTTTTGCCATCTTCTGCTGGTACGGACACCGTGCGGGGTACCTTGCGCCAGGTGACCATTCTATATACGACAGAGATGTTGTTGGATCACGAGGTGCCATCAAACATTTTGATGACTATGTTGAGTCAGGAACCATAAAAGACACGTCCATCTTAGAAATCAGAGCTCACGGCTTTCAAATGACACCAATGTCTGCCCAACAGCCTTTGCAGCCCAAGGCAAAAGTTGAGGATATGACATACATTCATACTATCTTTCCCTCTAATAATGCAACTCTATATAGGAGCACCCTGAACCACACAGGAAATCCAGGCTATGGAACAAATCGAGGGTACAGAGAAGGGGGAATACCAGACATAGATTATTCATACACGTGATAGCCTTTTTATAGCCCCCTGCCTATTCTGTTCCTGTTATCAGATAAAGCAGTTGGTTAAGGGTTCTTTTCCCTAAGTTCTAAAGTAGGGGTGTGCCGATTCTAAGGGGACCATTTTTTCCCCATCTATCATACACAAAAAGTTATTACTGGACAGAAGACTTCAAGTAGATTTTTAAAAAATCTAAATATTTATACTTAAAATAGCATAGTTTTCACACCATTGGAGTCCTGTTTTAACATGAAGACGTTTAAAACAAAAATCAGAATTCTGCAAAGTGAAATGGGTAATTTAGTGATGTTACTCCATGTACAAGAATGAATATGATTTACTATTCAAAATCAGGTGTTAAAAAAGCTATATGGACTGTACTGCAGAAGACACTCTACATAAATTATGCAAAACAATAACATGGTTACGTAAAAATGTTCAGAAAGGAACACCTCGTGATACGTGAATGGAGCAGGTTTTCATTCGGCACACCCCTATTCCAAAGTACCCTTTGTGCCTCCTTTAGTCTGTTTTCAAAACATTGTTCTTAATGGGCAAAAACCCTCTGGAACATGCTTAAAATACCAATAATAGTCAGAAGGTGCCAGGGATACCACTCTTTGTGTTGATGTCATCCAATATTCAGATGATAATTGAAGCTGTTTTTGCATCTTAGTACCAATGATTATCAGTGTCATAAAACTAGCTCATTTTAAGGGTTAGCATGATGATGATGAGTTCTGGGACCAGGTTCATATAGATTTAAATTTACTACCTGGACTTTACTGTGTATATATGCACTGGGGAAAACTGATGCCTTTCCATTCTGGGGGATACTGACGACGACAACAAGAAAAAGAAATCTTTTTGGGGTGTGTTATTCAAATTCTAATTCTCAGTTCTCTCCCTCATTTTATGGGATTTTCCTTTATTCTCTCTATTTCTTTTGCACGCAGCACGGGGACTTTGTTCCCAACCAAGAGAGCTGACAGTGGTGATAATGGTTTTGACAATGAAAGATCTCAAATTGCTACTGGGTTTCTTTTCTTTTAATGGGAGTGGGAAAAGTGGGGTAGAAAGAGACAAAAGGAAAGAGATGAAGGCGCAGAAAAAGGTTTCATGTTCACAAAGAAAATTTGTCTAAAAAAATAAGACACTGAAAAAGTGGATATCTTATGTCTGGAAAAAAAAAATCACATTTTCCATTCCCCACATGGAGGTTTCAAGAACAGTCAAACACAATATATGAAGCTCAGTAGTTTTACCTGCTCAACAACAGACATGTATTTCAATTATGACAAAAGGAATGACTTCAAAAAATCTGAGGTCATTTTAACTAAATAGAAAGACAATCATGACAGGGGGCAACACTAATTGATGAATGAACTCAAACTGACACGCTGACATAGATAATGCAGTCAATTTAGCATGTAAAATAGCAAACTAAAGGGCAACTAAAGGACATACCAGAAAACATCATGGACACTAAATCTAGTAGATGAATAGAAAAAATTCAGACAACATTAACATGTCATCTCTTTACAATCTTTGTGTGTGAAACAGTGTGTATCTACAACCCAGAGGTGCAGGAAAAACAGAAATCAGGGATTTATAAAATATGTAACACTGTGAACCTCTGCATCTTGTGTGTGGGCTAAGAAGGAAGAGAGAGAACTAAGGTCTTTAACTGATTAAAGACAATCCACTTTTTTCCACAGTCTGACTTTGTGTGACTTAAATGCAGCATTAGCCGAGAGTAGCAAGTTAGGAACACTAAATGGATATCCGTACCGGATCTGCAATTTTCCAGCCTTTTCTGATGCATTTTAAAAGTGAACTATTCAAAAAGTAGTCCATGTAAATCACGTCTTTCTCTCCTTATAGATATGGATATACATCATGATGAATAGTAAATAAAGCTTGTTATCTTTTTCATTCATATATGTATCATTAAAAGTTGTGATGAAATACATTGTCAATGTGTATGAAGTTAATGAGAAGCTATAGAAATATATCATCTATATTCCAAGAAAACATTTTCCCTGTACTTTAAAATAATAACAAATTCACACATCATGTATGAGACAAAATCCCCTTGTCTGGGCCTTGTGAAGCTAAACAGTTTAGATAAAATCTCCATGGTGGCATTGATAGGCATATATGGCGAAACACTCGTCTGCTGGAAGAGTGAATAAGGAAAAGAGTATCCAATTTCACAGTGTCTATTTAAGAGCAAACATGCCTCCAATCTGGAGAGCGTGGTAATGCCTGTGTAAGCAATGTAGAGATCAATATAATAAGAGGGGGGAAGCACGGTATACAGTATCCAAGAAAGAATGGCCTTTAAACACAAGCTCTTCAATAGCTTAATGTGTACATAAAAGCAGCACGTGCTGTGTCCTCAGCACAGTTTCTCAGACAGCATACAGTTCAATTAGTTATTTGCACCTGTTCCCCAACCCATTTCTCAAATGAATATAATTCTAGATAATTGGAAAACAGCACCTTCTTTCATAGCGATTTACAATTCACAGCAACATCAAATTATTGAGTCTTATTATGCATGAGGACAGCTGAAGACAGTTGCAGACACTGACATATGGATGAATCCACAGTAACAGCATCTATAATGATCCACAAAAGGCAAAGAGTATCTGAAAGTAGCTTTTGCCACTAAAATTACCAGTTAAAAAGGCCAACTTCACTATACCCAACAATTAACTTGAGAGTTTGACAAGTCCCAATTACTGGTAAATCAAATCCTGAGAAGGTACACCTGAGTCTTCACAGCGCCTCTCACATTGTCTCTAGCGAAACCAAACTGAGAATTACAATTACACTAGGCAATTGCACCTATCCAAACAGCAGCAGCAACTCTCAGAAGTTGTCCCTGATGAACCACATGCCTCTTTCCCCTGCATTTACCACATTGGGTCAATTAGACTAATTAGACTAAGAGGAGACCGACAATTTCACATTCCTTCATTGGAGCTAAAGTGGCGATTGATTGTGAGAGAATGGTATAGGTGGGAGGCTTTTAACAAGGCCTGAAATAATTGCTATGAGGCTGCCATTCTGCAAACATGCTCAGATCTTTTTTTTTATTTATTTTAAATCCTAAATAATTAATATCATTAAAGGTTCAGTAACTGAAAGCTGATTCCAAAGCCTTGGGCATCAAACAGAATTCAACCACGGCACTACATTTGGGAATTTCTGGACGTTCCAAAATATATGAACAGTTCATATTCTCATTCAATTTATATTCATTGTTCGCATACGTTTAAACCTTTTTTCTTCTTTCAAAGTGCCGCAGTATTCAACAAAACAAACTAAATTGGCTAAAACGCTATATAAAAGAAAAGCCATTTCACTGAAATGAAATTTTCTAAGTGACGCAGACAGAATGAATTTATTAGGGTTGTGTGTGTGACAACCATTTCCCTCCAACAAGCTTGGTTTCCAATTAGCAACAATGTGGCATATGCTGAGAGATGTGAGATTTCTCAGTGTGAACTCATTTTAAATTCGCCTACACTGGTGAGAGGGGTCTGAACCACCAGCTAAGGATGCTGAGCTTCATTTGCAACAGATAACAGATTTAATGGCTTATGCTCTTTGACAAATAAGCTGCATTTTCAGTCCTATTTAGAGATGTCTACACATTTTACATACGCCTGTGTGGCGCTATCCACACTCCCTGCTATAGCTGTGTGAATATCACAAGCTTTCTGTGAAAGGAAGACATATCAGTGTGAATTATGCATACTGTCTTACCCGGCAGTGAAGGCTAAAACTGCACAGGCAGAAATGCAGCATTACTCCCTTCATTCTCATCCATGCCTCTCTCCTCTGTCTGTGGGGCTATTTTTCTGGCTGAGGGTAAAGATAGAGTTCTGCGCTACACGTCTTGGGGCTTTCTAGATTATTCCGCAGTCAGTCAAAAGTCGAAAAAAAAAACTAGTAACCTTAAGTCCATCCACAGTGCCCTCCACTTTCTTTTGCTGCTTTTTATAATACAGAAATTCAATCAAATCCATCCAATTTCATTTTTTCTATTTTTAAGAAATTTAATAAAAACTCTTAGCTCCATTTTAATCTATACTGCATGGCGTCACTCTTATCTGGGATCGTTTCTGTATCTGTGTCTGCAATATCGCTTATCTGTAACTCTGAACACCGACACTCGTTTTGAATTCCCAGCAGAATATGAATAAACATGGAGGGCGAATGCAATTTCTCCCATGAGCAAACATTGTGAGGCAACACTCCAAATAATCTTCATTAAACAACACTGTTTATTCTGTTTCGAGGTTATGATCCTACATCATAACCTTCCCCTAATAATAATAATAATATTTTTTTTATTTTATTCTTTTTGTACTTTTCAGTTGTAAAACCGACAAAGGGCATGTGGTTTTTCTCACAAGCCCAATCACAATACACTATTCACAATGTAATGCAACTTAATAAACCAATACAGGACAGTATATCCTCTCCCACTAACTAGATGGATGGGTGGATTGACAGAGCGATGGATGGCTAGTGGCGTAAAAAGGATGTTTATCCCTCCCTCAACCCCTGCTCTCGGAAGGACAGTTTCTAAGTGCTTGTGGATTTTATGTTTATGGTGTTTTATAGGGCAGATCCAGGAGCCAAGAGCTGTAAAATGCTGTGAGAGGGAGGAGAGAGAGGACAGGGGGTGGAGGCAATGTTATTGTAAATCCAATCTTTATTGAGAACAACAGACAAACAGTCCTCCCCACTCCAGCCCACCTCTCCATCACTCTCCCTATTCTCAAAGTTTGTACGTTTTTGCTCAGTTCAACGGTTGTTCAATTCTGACCTTCATAAGAGTCTAGTAAACACACGGGCAAACTATGGCCCTCGACGTGGTTTAATCCAGGTCAATAATCCTGAAATTTTGTCATTCGATAGCTCTGTTATCGCTCAGTAGCACCTAACGAGCCTCCACAAGCATTTAACAAAGGATCCAAACCAAAATACTCAATCAGATCTTTAAACCTGCACAACTTGCCCAATATTTTACTCAGTTCACCCAAATATGGCAACCATGAGCGTGTTCTCTCAGTCTACTGTGAAGGGTGCCACCAAACATCTAACTGCATGTTGGAGATGATTGATCTCCAGTGCTATATTCTGTTCAAAGGAAAGCTGTTGCTTGGTGCTACTTACATCTCAGTGATACCTTTTAATAAAACACAGACCTGTTTCCCAACTCTGGTTGTGGTATACATCCAACACTGCACATTTTGGATGTCTCCCTAATCAAACACACCTGCATTTAAGACATCCACTCTTTAGTAGAGTCTCGAAGACCTGAAATGGGAATGTCAGATAAGGCATCCAAAATGTACAGTCAATGGGGGATTCAGGACCAGGGTTATGAAACACTACATTACGTGACACTTGTTGGATCCAGGCAACCGCTCAGCACCTAACTTAAAATTATGTTTTTCATGACAGTTTTCTATAATATGCACACGTGAGCATGACACTTTTCTCTTGATAATGATTCCTCTGTGTACTACTGAAACACACAATAACCTGGGAATACTACCTAATACTATACTGTTTCTAAGAGTCTAAAGCTCTTAGTTTACCATTTTGTAAATATGAATCATAAACTCTCCAGGAAAGTAGAGGGAAGTCAAATAAACCTTGTATAATGCCTGGTGAAAATTGTCTACCTTTGCAGAGAACAGCCTTTGCAGCCCAAGGCAAAAGTTGAGGATATGACATACATTCATACTATCTTTCCCTCTAATAATGCAACTCTATATAGGAGCACCCTGAACCACACAGGAAATCCAGGCTATGGAACAAATCGAGGGTACAGAGAAGGAGGAATACCAGACATAGATTACTCATACACGTGATAGTCTTTTTTATAACCCCCTTCCTATTCTGTTCCTGTTATCAGGTAAAGCAGTTGGGTAAGGGTTCTTTTCCCTAGGTTCTAAAGTAGGGGTGTGCCGATTCTAAGGGGACCATTTTTTCCCCATCTATCATACACAAAAAGTTATTACTGGACAGAAGACTTCAAGTAGATTTTTAAAAAATCTAAATATTTATACTTAAAATAGCATAGTTTTCACACCATTGGAGTCCTGTTTTAACATGAAGACGTTTAAAACAAAAATCAGAATTCTGCAAAGTGAAATGGGTAATTTAGTGATGTTACTCCATGTACAAGAATGAATATGATTTACTATTCAAAATCAGGTGTTAAAAAAGCTATATGGACTGTACTGCAGAAGACACTCTACATAAATTATGCAAAACAATAACATGGTTACGTAAAAATGTTCAGAAAGGAACACCTCGTGATACGTGAATGGAGCAGGTTTTCATTCGGCACACCCCTATTCCAAAGTACCCTTTGTGCCTCCTTTAGTCTGTTTTCAAAACATTGTTCTTAATGGGCAAAAACCCTCTGGAACATGCTTAAAATACCAATAATAGTCAGAAGGTGCCAGGGATACCACTCTTTGTGTTGATGTCATCCAATATTCAGATGATAATTGAAGCTGTTTTTGCATCTTAGTACCAATGATTATCAGTGTCATAAAACTAGCTCATTTTAAGGGTTAGCATGATGATGATGAGTTCTGGGACCAGGTTCATATAGATTTAAATTTACTACCTGGACTTTACTGTGTATATATGCACTGGGGAAAACTGATGCCTTTCCATTCTGGGGGATACTGACGACGACAACAAGAAAAAGAAATCTTTTTGGGGTGTGTTATTCAAATTCTAATTCTCAGTTCTCTCCCTCATTTTATGGGATTTTCCTTTATTCTCTCTATTTCTTTTGCACGCAGCACGGGGACTTTGTTCCCAACCAAGAGAGCTGACAGTGGTGATAATGGTTTTGACAATGAAAGATCTCAAATTGCTACTGGGTTTCTTTTCTTTTAATGGGAGTGGGAAAAGTGGGGTAGAAAGAGACAAAAGGAAAGAGATGAAGGCGCAGAAAAAGGTTTCATGTTCACAAAGAAAATTTGTCTAAAAAAATAAGACACTGAAAAAGTGGATATCTTATGTCTGGAAAAAAAAAATCACATTTTCCATTCCCCACATGGAGGTTTCAAGAACAGTCAAACACAATATATGAAGCTCAGTAGTTTTACCTGCTCAACAACAGACATGTATTTCAATTATGACAAAAGGAATGACTTCAAAAAATCTGAGGTCATTTTAACTAAATAGAAAGACAATCATGACAGGGGGCAACACTAATTGATGAATGAACTCAAACTGACACGCTGACATAGATAATGCAGTCAATTTAGCATGTAAAATAGCAAACTAAAGGGCAACTAAAGGACATACCAGAAAACATCATGGACACTAAATCTAGTAGATGAATAGAAAAAATTCAGACAACATTAACATGTCATCTCTTTACAATCTTTGTGTGTGAAACAGTGTGTATCTACAACCCAGAGGTGCAGGAAAAACAGAAATCAGGGATTTATAAAATATGTAACACTGTGAACCTCTGCATCTTGTGTGTGGGCTAAGAAGGAAGAGAGAGAACTAAGGTCTTTAACTGATTAAAGACAATCCACTTTTTTCCACAGTCTGACTTTGTGTGACTTAAATGCAGCATTAGCCGAGAGTAGCAAGTTAGGAACACTAAATGGATATCCGTACCGGATCTGCAATTTTCCAGCCTTTTCTGATGCATTTTAAAAGTGAACTATTCAAAAAGTAGTCCATGTAAATCACGTCTTTCTCTCCTTATAGATATGGATATACATCATGATGAATAGTAAATAAAGCTTGTTATCTTTTTCATTCATATATGTATCATTAAAAGTTGTGATGAAATACATTGTCAATGTGTATGAAGTTAATGAGAAGCTATAGAAATATATCATCTATATTCCAAGAAAACATTTTCCCTGTACTTTAAAATAATAACAAATTCACACATCATGTATGAGACAAAATCCCCTTGTCTGGGCCTTGTGAAGCTAAACAGTTTAGATAAAATCTCCATGGTGGCATTGATAGGCATATATGGCGAAACACTCGTCTGCTGGAAGAGTGAATAAGGAAAAGAGTATCCAATTTCACAGTGTCTATTTAAGAGCAAACATGCCTCCAATCTGGAGAGCGTGGTAATGCCTGTGTAAGCAATGTAGAGATCAATATAATAAGAGGGGGGAAGCACGGTATACAGTATCCAAGAAAGAATGGCCTTTAAACACAAGCTCTTCAATAGCTTAATGTGTACATAAAAGCAGCACGTGCTGTGTCCTCAGCACAGTTTCTCAGACAGCATACAGTTCAATTAGTTATTTGCACCTGTTCCCCAACCCATTTCTCAAATGAATATAATTCTAGATAATTGGAAAACAGCACCTTCTTTCATAGCGATTTACAATTCACAGCAACATCAAATTATTGAGTCTTATTATGCATGAGGACAGCTGAAGACAGTTGCAGACACTGACATATGGATGAATCCACAGTAACAGCATCTATAATGATCCACAAAAGGCAAAGAGTATCTGAAAGTAGCTTTTGCCACTAAAATTACCAGTTAAAAAGGCCAACTTCACTATACCCAACAATTAACTTGAGAGTTTGACAAGTCCCAATTACTGGTAAATCAAATCCCGAGAAGCTACACCAAGGGGCTTCACAGCACCTCTCACATTATACCTAGCGAAACCAAACTAAGAATTACAATTACACCTTTCCAAACAGCAGCAGCAACTCTCAGAAGTCGTCCCTGATGAACCGCATACCTCTTTTCCCTGCATTTACCACATCGGGTCAATTAGACTAATTAGACTGAGAGGAGACCAACAATTTCACATTCCTTCATTGGAGCTAAAGTGGCGATTGATTGTGAGAGAACGGTATAGGTGGGAGGCTTTTAACGAGGCCTAAAATAATTGCTATGAGGCTGCCATTCTGCAAACATGCTCAGATCTTTCTTTCTTTTTTAATCCTAAATCATTCATATCATTAAAGGTTCAGTAACTGAAAGCTGATTCCAAAGCCTTGGGCATCAAACAGAATTCAATCATGGAACTACATTTGGGAATTTCTGGACGTTTCAAAATATATGAATGAACAGCTCATATTCTCCTTCAATTTATATTCATTGTTCAAATACATGTTTAAACCTTTTTTCTTCTTTCAAATTGCCGCAGTATTCAACAAAACAAACTAAATTGGCTAAAACGCTATATAAAAGAAAAGCCATTTCACTGAAATGAAATTTTCTAAGTGACGCAGACAGAATGAATTTATTAGGGTTGTGTGTGTGACAACCATTTCCCTCCAACAAGCTTGGTTTCCAATTAGCAACAATGTGGCATATGCTGAGAGATGTGAGATTTCTCAGTGTGAACTCATTTTAAATTCGCCTACACTGGTGAGAGGGGTCTGAACCACCAGCTAAGGATGCTGAGCTTCATTTGCAACAGATAACAGATTTAATGGCTTATGCTCTTTGACAAATAAGCTGCATTTTCAGTCCTATTTAGAGATGTCTACACATTTTACATACGCCTGTGTGGCGCTATCCACACTCCCTGCTATAGCTGTGTGAATATCACAAGCTTTCTGTGAAAGGAAGACATATCAGTGTGAATTATGCATACCGTCAAACCCGGCAGTGAAGGCTAAAACTGCACAGGCAGAAATGCAGCATTACTCCCTTCATTCTCATCCATGCCTCTCTCCTCTGTCTGTGGGGCTATTTTTCTGGCTGAGGGTAAAGATAGAGTTCTGCGCTACACGTCTTGGGGCTTTCTAGATTATTCCGCAGTCAGTCAAAAGTCGAAAAAAAAAACTAGTAACCTTAAGTCCATCCACAGTGCCCTCCACTTTCTTTTGCTGCTTTTTATAATACAGAAATTCAATCAAATCCATCCAATTTCATTTTTTCTATTTTTAAGAAATTTAATAAAAACTCTTAGCTCCATTTTAATCTATACTGCATGGCGTCACTCTTATCTGGGATCGTTTCTGTATCTGTGTCTGCAATATCGCTTATCTGTAACTCTGAACACCGACACTCGTTTTGAATTCCCAGCAGAATATGAATAAACATGGAGGGCGAATGCAATTTCTCCCATGAGCAAACATTGTGAGGCAACACTCCAAATAATCTTCATTAAACAACACTGTTTATTCTGTTTCGAGGTTATGATCCTACATCATAACCTTCCCCTAATAATAATAATAATATTTTTTTTATTTTATTCTTTTTGTACTTTTCAGTTGTAAAACCGACAAAGGGCATGTGGTTTTTCTCACAAGCCCAATCACAATACACTATTCACAATGTAATGCAACTTAATAAACCAATACAGGACAGTATATCCTCTCCCACTAACTAGATGGATGGGTGGATTGACAGAGCGATGGATGGCTAGTGGCGTAAAAAGGATGTTTATCCCTCCCTCAACCCCTGCTCTCGGAAGGACAGTTTCTAAGTGCTTGTGGATTTTATGTTTATGGTGTTTTATAGGGCAGATCCAGGAGCCAAGAGCTGTAAAATGCTGTGAGAGGGAGGAGAGAGAGGACAGGGGGTGGAGGCAATGTTATTGTAAATCCAATCTTTATTGAGAACAACAGACAAACAGTCCTCCCCACTCCAGCCCACCTCTCCATCACTCTCCCTATTCTCAAAGTTTGTACGTTTTTGCTCAGTTCAACGGTTGTTCAATTCTGACCTTCATAAGAGTCTAGTAAACACACGGGCAAACTATGGCCCTCGACGTGGTTTAATCCAGGTCAATAATCCTGAAATTTTGTCATTCGATAGCTCTGTTATCGCTCAGTAGCACCTAACGAGCCTCCACAAGCATTTAACAAAGGATCCAAACCAAAATACTCAATCAGATCTTTAAACCTGCACAACTTGCCCAATATTTTACTCAGTTCACCCAAATATGGCAACCATGAGCGTGTTCTCTCAGTCTACTGTGAAGGGTGCCACCAAACATCTAACTGCATGTTGGAGATGATTGATCTCCAGTGCTATATTCTGTTCAAAGGAAAGCTGTTGCTTGGTGCTACTTACATCTCAGTGATACCTTTTAATAAAACACAGACCTGTTTCCCAACTCTGGTTGTGGTATACATCCAACACTGCACATTTTGGATGTCTCCCTAATCAAACACACCTGCATTTAAGACATCCACTCTTTAGTAGAGTCTCGAAGACCTGAAATGGGAATGTCAGATAAGGCATCCAAAATGTACAGTCAATGGGGGATTCAGGACCAGGGTTATGAAACACTACATTACGTGACACTTGTTGGATCCAGGCAACCGCTCAGCACCTAACTTAAAATTATGTTTTTCATGACAGTTTTCTATAATATGCACACGTGAGCATGACACTTTTCTCTTGATAATGATTCCTCTGTGTACTACTGAAACACACAATAACCTGGGAATACTACCTAATACTATACTGTTTCTAAGAGTCTAAAGCTCTTAGTTTACCATTTTGTAAATATGAATCATAAACTCTCCAGGAAAGTAGAGGGAAGTCAAATAAACCTTGTATAATGCCTGGTGAAAATTGTCTACCTTTGCAGAGCAATACTGAAGGTAGTTAAAAAAATGAACTGAGTGGCCCCATTAGCCAGATATACTTCAGAAAATTGTGTGTCATTTATTAAGATGAGTACATAGACTTCTCACAGTTTTTAGAATACAAGAGCATTGCATCTCAAAGGTAATTGCACCCTCCATTTAAAACCCAATATGGCCCCTTTGCCAAAAATCTTGCTCACCCTGGTGTAGCAGCTTCCACAGATGAATATGTAAAGATAAATGGAATCAAAATAATCACTGCACTGTAACATTTGTAAGGTGACTGGTCAAATGCATGATCACAGAATTATATACACTATAATAAAAAGATAAGGGTGGTTTTCTTTGAACAGTACATGTATCATTTTCATCACATTAATGTGCTGCACTCAAAAAATATTTAGACCTAAATTTTACATTTATGTATTTGAATTGCATATAAAATTTCCATCTATTTGGATTACACAGTTTTAACAAACTAATAAACTTAATGTAATGCATATTTGTCATTCATACATAAATGAGACGGATAAGATTTCTGTAATACTACTATTAAACTGACTGTGTTTTGAATACACAACAATATATATACTTCAATAAATCCAATTCAACTAATTGAAGCTAGCCATATTTTAACAATGTTCATACTTTTTAACGGAGTAAAATGTATTTGTTTCTTACAATGAACAGATTTATGCTGATTCTATTTGAATACATTCACTTTGAATATGATTTGTTAAATAAAATCAAATAGATGCAAATAGTTGATAAACTATGCCATGATTTTTGTGAAGAGGGCAGAAATCATTCATTTATGTATGACCGACAAATATGCATCACATTAAATTAGTTTGTGTTAAAACTGTGTAATAAATAGGCCTATGCACAATTACATAATTCTTAAAATTAGGCCCATATATTTTTTGAGTGTACTGGACTCAAAAATGACTCAGGCAAGTCATTTCACTCGGCGGCCATCTTTGAAACGCCTCTCGGGCATGCAAGTGCAGCTCCTATTTCTTTGAATGGGGAAACATCAAATTCTTCAAAACTGTTCACCAAGCTTACGATTAAATTTCACATTTGAAATCACCAATGAAATCTGACAACAACTGCCTTATAAATGTTGTTTATTTGCATTTTTTTTTTAAAAAGCGTATTTTTCAGGCTAGACCAGCTAGTGCACATGCGCAGTCCTAAGTGTGCGTCGCAGAACGCTGACTGTTTCTATAGCAAACGGGATTTCTAACGGCAGCTGCAGTGACGCGATGACTTTACCGATTAGTGATTGGCTCTTTTACTCAAAAGGCGGGGCTTTTCGATAGAGCGGCCATATTGAGCGTTGCATTTTCCCTCATTCAAAACTATACGAGTGACACGTCTTGGATATTCTATAGTCTTTGGTTATACCTGCGAAATCTATAAAGCAACATGCTTGCGCTCACTTGGGTACTTAGGTAAGTGAGATGCACACTTAGCAGTCCTGGGAAGTTCATTCCAACCTCTAAATTAATGACCACTGGACAGTCTGTTAATCCTCACGCTTTTACACCAAGACCTACGGCCAGCCGATCAATGCGTCAACTGGCAGAGATGAATCAATGCCCTCTCTGACAAACCCCTCTCTTTCTCTCCGTGCCCACTCTTAGTCCTTTGACTTTTCAGCTTCTTTTTCTCCTCGCCCACTTCTTCTCTTTCTGCTCATGTTCCGAACAAGTCTGAAAACGATCTCTCTGCATGCCTGTTTCAATGAGCTCCATTAGGCCGACTAGCAGTAAGCAGTAAGCATAAGGTCCTGTGGTAATATGATTGCTAAAACATTAACCAGTCATTGCTTTTCTTTATGGCAGCTTAGAGTTGATGATGGAGAAATAATAAACCTGAGCACTCTACTAACACTGTATGAATATGCTAATGTCAATATGCTAAATACCTGGAATATGCTGACTCTAACAGCAGTATATTAATTATCAAAATGATTCATTTCCTGACCTAAAATGGACCTTAGTCAGGGTAGATGACATATTTATTTTAACACGACTGAAAACAAGACTGAGGGACAGATGTATAGTCCTAAAGTCTTAGTTCGCAGCTAATTTTTACAGTCAATCTTTTGGAATGATGTACTTTAGTATTGAACAACTGACACCAATGTACACAACAGTATAACCCACTGAATATGCTGTAAATATGTCCCTCACAACCTTGTTTTCTTTGGCGAAATTAAATATAGCTATTCTGACTAAGGTTTGCAAGTGCATCTTCACTAAAATGCAACTGAGAGAGTTTTTAGTCTGTCATTTTAGTGCTTGACTTGTCTCTTTAGCTATTTAAAGGATGCAAATGTGAAAAGCTGAGAAGTTCCTGAAAGTCACTTTGTTCTGCAACTGCCAAGAACAAACTGGCAAATGCAGATGAATGTTATGAAACCTTCAGGTGTGTCTACAAAGGGACCGACTGGATACCACACACAGACAGTAAGCTCTATCTCCACCTAGTGACATGACATCTACCGATGAGGATTGCTGATGATTTCTGCTCTTTCTAAATGGCAACTTTTATTAAAATAGTACTGGAAAAAGAGCAATATGGATGAACACACAGACAGTAAGCTCTATCTCCACCTAGTGACATGACATCTACCGATGAGGATTGCTGATGATTTCTCTCTAAACTCAAATGGACATTAAGTGCTGCAAATCAAGAAGTTGAAAGGTTCACTGCCTTATTATATAAAAACAGGGCCAGAGCACTAGAGCTCAACTCAACTGTGCCAAATTCTCCTACGTATTGCATATTTTCAACAAAAATGACTCTTGCGATTATGGTAAAAAATTTATAAAAAAAAGACTCTGCAAAAAAATATCTTAACAATAAACTGCTGAATCTGTGTTTTAAGTTTATGATATATGGCGCTCCTGGGAAACAATAAAATCATTTGGCAGACCAGGTAACGTAGACTATGAATTTTCCTGTACTTCAATTCTCACCTGCGTTGGTGATTGCGTCGATCTCCAGTTTTGTGATGTCACCACTGAAGAGGGATATTTTCCTATTCAGCTCTTCATTGACTTTGTACCGAGGCTTACAAGAGGAGTCACCTAAGAGGAAGCACACAGTAATGTTAACATGTATTTACACCAAACAACCCCTATATAAGTTCTTCATACAACAATATATTCATGTCTTCATCCTTCTAAGAATTTATGGACTCCAGGTTAAATTGTTTTAGGATTTAAACAAAAAGACTCACTTTTCGTATTTTTATACATGATGAGTGTTTTAGTGTGTTTTGTTCACCTGAGGGACTCCAGACAGGAATCTTCTCCAGAGGAATGAAGTCAACCCTGTACATTTCCCTCCTCTTCTCCTTATCCATGGAGCAAAGCTTTTCTACCAAAGATAAATATGATGAATGAATAAAAATAAAAACATGTCATTTTATTTTTATTTAGACATTTCAGGGCTCAGTTTGATGATATTGATCAATTCAAAGATTCTGACTGGTCAGTTAAAACAAAAAACTTCGATGCTGGCTTGAGTCTAGTCTGAAAGTTTTAAATAGTTTAGATAGATAGATAGATAGATAGTCGGGAGAATGTACAGTCATTTGCAAATTAGTCTCGAAGAGACACAAGAGCCAGATCAACCTGGTGGCAGTAATATATTTCTTAATTATTCTAGTTAAATTATATTTATTTCTGGTTCTCTGTCAGTGAAGTGTGTGTTGGTTGGACAGCGGTTCTGACATCTGTACACTCTCTAGGGAGGGACTCACTCTTCGCCTCTTTCCAGTCACTGCTCTCAGAATCCAGGTTCAGGGCGTGCAGCGTGCTCGTGCTCAGAGAGGCCAGCACCGCAGCAGAGACCCCCACGGCGCCTATAACAACCCTGGTGACGCGGCGCGGCTTAACAGCCCCTCCACTCTGCCTGTGAAGGGACTTTGAGGCCGTGGAAACCTTCTCCCACCTGTCTGCTTTACGTAAGACCCCCGGGGAGGGCAGCACTTTGATACTCGCAGACCCTCTGCCCGCGCCGCAGAGAGCATGAAAGGAGCGATGTGCAAGTCTGCTGATGAAATTGAGATGACTCGGACATCTGTTTCCAGCGCTGGAAATGAACCCAACGCTTTTGGAGAGCGAAACACGAGCAGCAAGTTTTGACATCTGAAACGCCATTGTGTGGTCTTGACAGCTGGCAAATTTAAA
The DNA here is from genome assembly GCF_001515625.1 of Sinocyclocheilus rhinocerous. Classification (NCBI taxonomy): domain Eukaryota; kingdom Metazoa; phylum Chordata; class Actinopteri; order Cypriniformes; family Cyprinidae; genus Sinocyclocheilus; species Sinocyclocheilus rhinocerous. The sequence continues at coordinate 850,945 of NW_015624541.1, read as the reverse complement.
GTTTAAAGCCCGAATGTCTCCCGTCTGCGCCTTGATTTTATCCTTGTTTCGATTTGGAGTTAGTTGTAACAAGCAGTTTTATAGCTTTTTATAGCTTTAAATAACAATAGTGAAATTGAAACTCAACTGTCTTGACTGATACAATGAAAGCAAATGGGACTATACCAATATGTAGGGGTCCATGAATTCAATCGCAAGCGCTTCTCGTTATTTGGACTGTCCCGGATCAACATCATTCATCCTTTACTGACATCTAGCGGCAAAACGGTGTAAGCGCGATATTTTAGTCAAGCTGTCTTGTTACTAATCATTTTGGTTTGACTTATACAATTGACATAAAGTTTTATCAACGTTCTGATTTTGGATTAAACTTTATACGAATTTAGGTGCTGGTCACTATTTTTAGTTTCTTAACCATTTTTATTGGTAGTAGTATCGTGACACTGAAGACTGAAGTAATGACTGCTGAAAATTCAGCTTTACCATCACAGGAATCAATTACATTTTAAAATATATTATAATAGAAAAAATACTTTTAAACTGTAATAATATTTTAGAATATTTCTGTTTTTACTGTATTTTTCATAAATGCATCCTTGGTGAGAATAAGAGACTTTCAAAAACATTTTGAACAAATTTTTGACTGGCAGAATATAATTTTTTTAATCAATTTATTTATAAAACAAATACAAAACGAGTTCTTGGACAGGTAAAGTTTTTTTTTAAGTGTACAAATATTTACTCTCAGTTAATATAAAACATTTAGATGAAGATAAAATTGCACTGAAATGTGATTTTTTTTTACCCGTTTATATCTTTTTTTTCTTCTTCTTCTTTTGTGCGATGTTGGCTAAATAAACACTCTACAGAAGCCTCTCTTTCATATTATTTCAACTGATAAAATAATTTGAGCATAGCACCATTTTACACTGTGAAAAATAACAATACATAATTCCTATACACTCAGTTGTCTCTGCAGTATTTATAACTATCATGATTCTAAGTGCCTGAGTTTTTGTTGTCTTGTGTAATAGCGCATTTAGTGTGAAAACAACACAGTTCCGTTACACGGAAGCTGACAAAAGAGGAACACCCTTTTTAGTCAGTTTTGACATACCATGAAAAACCACAACTGATTTTAAGCAGCAGAGGGGTCTTGTCCATATGAGTGTGTGTTTGTCTGTGTATCTCAGACCTACCAGCATTTAATTGACCGCAAAAGAGGGAGACACTATCGTCAGCAAATCCAGAGTAAAAGAGAAAAGGTAACAAAATTATCATTATTTGACTTATATTTTGAGCTATTAACAGTGAGTCATTTAAAACAGTAACAGTGAGATATTTCTGTAGTCACTTTATTTCAGATCATGAACAAACAGGTGATCATTTAGAATAGAAATTTACAATATAATTCAATATTAAGGTGGTTAAATTACATCTAAAGCATTTTATTTATATAAACTGTATATTATCTAAAGGTGTTTATTAGCTACATATTGCCCTATTTTGCAGTGTTGTGTCTACATAAACTTACGTTATTGTGGCGTTTAAATTACATTTATGTTACAGTTTAAAAAGTCATGAAGTTGAGTTGTTCAGTAATATTTTATGATGTTTCTTGAGTTTGGGTCTATTTCAGGTTTCAGTTTCAGTTAGCTATATTCAGAATTATCACACACACACCCACACGACCAATACATATAAACCAACACACCCCATTACATGCACTGATGGATTAGATGCTTGACCAAAAGAGGAAATGTGGTTCCATGTGATTCATATAAACAGGAAGTATCAGCCTCAGTGAACTTAACTAGGAGCAAGACAGCATGATCACACTGAGCTGGTGATGTGTCACCACCATTACCTTCAGTATGATTATGTTAAACATGTGATATACAGCTGCTCATCATTTCTCATTCCATGCTCAAAACTGATCATTTGATTTCAGTAGTGTACAGAACAGCTTATGTTTGAAAAAACCTCATTGTGTCCATATTTTTGGGATCTCTCGGCAGCAGAATGGCAGCGTGGGACCTTACAGTCACAGTGGAGGATCTTGGTCCTGATGCCCCACCCCTCCAAATCAGTGTGGCCTCTGACCTGCACATTGGTGGAGTTATTCTCAAATTAGTTGAGCAGACCAGTGAGTTATGCTCAAGATGCTATTATACTTGCTAATAAAAAGATGCATTCCATTTTTTAGCTGGAACTAATACTATAACAGCAATATGACACACATAAGATTTACATGTACTACCATTAAAAAGTTTGTGATCAATATGTTTAAAAAAAAAAAAATGAATACTTTAATTGAGTAAGGATGCCTTAAAGACTTTTACATTCTTAGAATAGATGTAGGCTGTTCTTTGGAACTTTATATTCATTAAAGAATTATCAACACAATATGTATCATGGTTTCAACAAAATTTTTTCAGCTTTATATAAATAACCGTTTTCAGCATTGATAATAATAAGAAATGTTTCTTGAGGACCAAATCAGCATATTACAATGATTTCTGAAAGGATCATGTGACTATAAAGACTGCAGTAATGGCTGCTGAAAAAAAATCATTTTAAAATAGAAAACCATTATTTTAAATTGTAATTATTTTTCCAGTTTCGTGCTCTTTCTGTATTTTTTATCTAATAAATGCAGTCTTGGTGGGCATGAGTGACTTCTTTTAAAAACATTAAAAAACCTTACCTACCCCAAACTTTTGAATGATAGCATATTGTCAACAGCACAACAAATTTTCCCATATTTGTAAAAACTGTGTTTAGAATTAAGTATGGTTCCTAAATCTTTATTCGCCCTGTGAAATGTTCCTGTGTTTTATTTCTAGATCTGAAGAAGGACTGGTCCGATCATGCTCTGTGGTGGGAGCAGAAGCAGCAGTGGTTGCTGAGGACCGGCTGGACACTGGATAAATGCGGGGTCCACGCAGACGCTCGCCTCGTCTTCACCCCACAGCACAAGCCTCTGCGACTGGGCTTGCCGAACGGGGCTACGCTGAAAATGCGAGCCTGTTTCTCCAGTTCTGCATTTCGCACGGTCATGGGCATCTGCAGGGTTCTCAGTAAGTGAAGGATCAAGATTGAATCCAACACCCCCTCTATAAGCAATCTGTTACTAAGTTTCAGGTTTCCATTTCCAAAACGAATCTTTGTTGCTTTCAGATTTACGTCACCCAGAGGAGCTCTCCTTGCTCCGTCCTGTTGACGAGAAAAAGAAAAAGAAAGACAAAGATTCCTCAGAAGAGCTGTATGATCTCACAGATGTTCCTCTAACCGCAGGTGCACAAAATAACACATTAAAGAAGCTTTTAATACACTGCTGTTCAGCAAGGAGTCACTGGAGTCAGCAAGATTGTATGCTCATCAAGGCTGCATCGACTTGATCAAAACGATTTTTTAAAATTTAAAATACAGTAAAAACAGTACTACTATGAAATATTATTACAATTTAAAATAACTGTTTAATACATTTTAAAATGTAGTTTATTCCTTTGATTTCAAAGCTGAATTTTCAGCAGCAATTACTCCTTCAGTCTTCAGTGTCACAGGATCCTTCAGAAATCATTCTAATATGCTGATTTGCTGCTCAGGAAACATTTATTATTACCAATGATGAAAAACAAAGATTCCTCAGAAGAGCTGTATGATCTCACAGATGTTCCTCTAACCGCAGGTGCACAAAATAACACATTAAAGAAGCTTTTAATACACTGCTGTTCAGCAAGGAGTCACTGGAGTCAGCAAGATTGTATGCTCATCAAGGCTGCATCGACTTGATCAAAACGATTTTTTAAAATTTAAAATACAGTAAAAACAGTACTACTATGAAATATTATTACAATTTAAAATAACTGTTTAATACATTTTAAAATGTAGTTTATTCCTTTGATTTCAAAGCTGAATTTTCAGCAGCAATTACTCCTTCAGTCTTCAGTGTCACAGGATCCTTCAGAAATCATTCTAATATGCTGATTTGCTGCTCAGGAAACATTTATTATTACCAATGATGAAAACAGTTGTGCTGCTTAATATTTTTGTGGAAACTGTGATACATTTTTGAGTATTCTTTTGATGAATAGGAAGTTTAAAAGAACATAATTTATTTGAAATATAAATATTTTGTAACATTATACATGTCTTTACTGTCACTTATGATCAGTTTAATGTGTCCTCGCTGAATAAAAGTATTAAAAAAAATACTTACTGACCCCAAACTGGAACGGCATAGGCCTAAATTTAATAATAATAACACGCAGTTATCATTTTGGTCACAGTATTTTAGTTTAAAGTGGATTTTATCTGGACGTAGGCTCTGTTCAAGCTCTGTACAATGGCATGCCGGCTCATTTTGCTGACTCTCCGAAGACCGAGGCTGTCTATAAAATGCTGTCTGTCAGCTTGCCCTCATCTGCCCCTGAAGCCATCGCTAAACTCTACCGGCCAGCCAGTGTGGTGGACAAAACACATATTCACACCAGGTGCAGCAGAGAAACAAACACAGACTTTAAAAAATATTAATCCACATTTCATCCTTAATATAAATGCTCTTCTGTTCCCTGGAGGTGGCTGGATTCATCTCGTTCACTAATGCAGCAGGGAATACAAGAGAATGACAAACTATGGCTTCGTTTCAAATACTACACTTTCCATGATATGGATCCCAAGGTAGGGGTGTTTGGTTAGGACATGTGTGGAAAAGGACAAAGTTTTCTAAGAGTCAAGAAATTAAAATCGATTCTCTCTTTGTTGTAGTATGATGCAGTGCGTTTGACGCAGTTGTATGAACAAGCTCGCTGGGCTATACTTTTGGAGGACATAGACTGCACAGAAGAGGAAATGATGCTGTTTGGAGCCCTGCAGGTAGAAAACCTAACAGAGAAAACCTAACAAATAATACTGCCGTGGAAACTATAAATCAGATTAGTAAAATTAGCATTAAAGGAATAAACACAAAGGCATTTACCTCTCTTTCTCACTCTCTTATTCAGTACCACATAGGAAAACTGTCCTTGTCTCAGGACATGGTCTCTTCCTGTCAAGGGATGGATGACTTGGAGTCTGCCCTGAAATCCCTGGAGGTCAAGATGGTGGGAGATAGCAACAGCACAGACATGCTGGTGAGAGACACATTCCTCTGTATTAACAGAACAGTCAAAAAGGGGACATGGAGATTGAATTGCAGAGATGCAGAGACAGATTCAGAGGTACTAAATCTACTATCAGAAGTACTATCAGTAAAAATCAGATTTACTTTCACAGGAAAGCATGACTGCTCCAGAGCTGAATGACTACTTGAAAATTTTTCGGTAAGGTTATTTCCTTTGGCCAAGTGCACTGAAAAAAAATAAAAATGTTGGGGTAGAAACAGTTTTCACTCATAAATCGCAAGTAAATTTCAGAAACAATTACAAAGAAACAAGTTTGAAACAGTTTGGATAAAACATGAAAATTTTAAATCGAAAAATTAAAATAGTATTTTCTTGTAAAATATACTCCAAAAATCTTTGTGGCATAGAGGAGAAACAATAATGTACAGTATGTGGAAAATAATGTGTTTTTTTAACCTTAAACCGCATAAACACATTTCATTACACCAAATACACAAAATAATGTTCTTAAAAGCAACATCATATGACCCCTTTAACAACCTCGAAAAAAAATAAAGTGCATAATCATTTGATATTTGATCATTTTCCACCCTGCAGGCCTAAGAGACTAACTCTTAAGGGTTACAAGCAATACTGGTGCAAATTTCAGGACACATCGATCTCCTATTATAAAAGCAAAGAGGACCGCTATGGAGAGCCCATTCAACAACTGAACCTGAAAGGTCATTTTTATTTTATTTTCACCCAATATTGAAATTTTGCTACATGAGAGAGACAGATGAAAGTGATTGAGTGAACTGAACATGCTGCAGTAGAAAAAGAGAACAAAAACTAAGTTGGATAAGTAAAACTTCAATAATAAAATCTAATTGGTACAGTAGATAAATCCCCTGGCCTTGTTAAGTCTTATGAAAAGAAAGATTTTGCATCGTTCCTTTAATAAATTAAGGTCAATGCATTATGTATGCTCCACCGTCAATGAGTCATTTCTGCATGCAGCTTCCCACACTGTGCTTGTACAACATGTGAATATGTTTTCACACCTCAGTCAAGGCTGAAGCCAAAGTAGACACACTCATCAGTGTAATGAGGCCATGTTATCTGAAACACATCTGCTTCTCTTTAGGCTGTGAGGTTGCCCCTGATGTCAATGTAGCAGGCCAGAAGTTCTGTATCAAACTCCTCATTCCTGCACCAGAAGGCATGAATGAAATCTACTTGCGATGTGAAAATGTATGTAATTGTCGATAACATTCATTTGTAAATGAAAAATCATCAAGGCTGCATTTATTTGATCAAAAAAAAAAACTGCAAAAACTGTAATACTGTAAAATGTTATTACAATTTCAAATAATTGTTTTATATTTTGGTCCCACTTTATATTAAGTGGCCTTAACTACTATGCACTTACATTTAAATTAATAATTTGGTACAATGCACTTATTGTGTACATACATGGTTTTACATTGTACTTATATTTTTAAAATACCTGCATGTAATTATATCTGTAATTAATTTCTGTAATTACATTTCTGATTACACTGTTGACCCATCCCTTACAAACCTGTCCCTAACCTTAACCATATCCCACCTCAATAGCAGCAAAAGTGTTTTGCAATACAATATGAACGATAATATTGATACATTGTACTTATGTTTTGATGTTAGTACATAGTAGTTAAGGCCACCCCATCCCTTACAAACCTGTCCCTAACCTTAACCATATCCCACCTCAATAGCAGCAAAAGTGTTTTGCAATACAATATGAACGCAATAAGTACATTGTACTTATGTTTTGATGTTAGTACATAGTAGTTAAGGCCACTTAATATAAAGTTGGACCTATATTTGAATATATTTTGAAATATAATTTATTCCTGTTATAGAAAATCTGAATTTTAAGCAAATATTTTTCCAGTCTTCAGTGTCACATGATCTTTCAGAGATCATTCTAAAATGTTGATTTGCAGCTTTTCAGTACTGAAAATATTGTGATGCTTAATATTTTATGTGGAAACCATGATACATTTTTAGTATTCCTTGAAAAACAGACAGTCCAAAAGACCAGAATTATTTGATATAGACATTTTTGTTACAATGTAAAAGTATTTAATGTCACTGTTGATCAATGTAAATGCATCCTGGTTGAATAAAAATATTAATTCCTTTAAAAAAAAATAAAAAATCTGACCCAAAACTTTTTAAGATTTAAAAATTACACTTAAAATTAAGATTAACGATTAAAAACAAATTGTATTTATTTTTTAAAAATATAATTTTTTGTTCCCACCTGCCCACTGAATCAGGAGAAGCAGTATTCTCAGTGGATGGCCGCCTGTAAGCTGGCATCCAAAGGCCTGACGTTATTGGACATCTCGTATCAGAGTGAAGTAAAGAACATCCAGACGTTCCTTTCAATGCAGCGTTCCAACTCTGCAGCTCCCGCTGCACAAACTGACGACAGCATCAACACACACAGCCTCGTCTCACCGAGATACCAGAAGAAATACAAGCCCAAACAGGTAGAGTGACCATGAAATTGCGAGTTATTTCATGTTGTACTGCAATGTTTGTTTCACTTCATCTATTCAGTGTTTGTGTAGCCTTCACCTCTTCTTGTTCTTTTCAGTTAACCCCTCGTATCCTGGAGGCCTATCAGAATGTCGCCCAGCTCTCTTTGACATCTGCCATCTTGAAGTTTCTGCAGATCTGGCAAGCTCTGCCTGATTTTGGAATTTCCTACTTCATGGTCAGGTGAATAGACTAAACTTAGAGGCACAAAAACATGGTCAGCTCATTATGTACCTTTTAAACAAGCTTGCATGCACTTGTATGAGTGTTTAAGAAACAGCAGGTATGCTATAGTATGTGATAACACAAAACATTTATTTTATAATAGTCGGTGATTCAGCTTCACAGTACAATCTTTTCTTAGGTTTAAGGGCAGTCGTAAGGACGAAGTTCTGGGCATCGCTAACAACCGTCTGATCCGTATAGACCTGGGAATCGGAGATGTGGTGAAGACTTGGCGTTATAATAATATGAGACAGTGGAATGTTAATTGGGACATACGACAGGTAGGTTTCAATAAAAGTATGATAAAAATGATAATAATTGTGTGATACATTTTATTTAAATGAATGAGCCTTCATTCTTGCCCTACGCAATTTGTCCCTGACTTACTACTATTCAAAAGTTTGGGTCAGTAAAAACACACTCAACAAATATTAATCAGCACAACTGTTTTCAACATTGATAATTAGAAGAAATGTTTCTTGAGCACCAAATCATCATATTAGGATGATTTCTGAAGGATCATGTGACAATGAAGACTGGAGTAATGGCTGCTGAAAATTCAGCTTTGACATCGCAGGAATAAATTACATTTAAAAATATATTTAAAAAAAAATAAAGACAGTAATTATAAATTGTAATCATATTTCATAAAATTGTTGTTTTTACTGTATTTTTGATCAAATAAATGCAGCCTTGGTGAGAAACATCTTACCTACCGCCTTTAAACTTTTGAATGGTAATGTATGTGCTATGACCTATGACACATCTTATGTAATACACTAGTTTCACTTAGAAATTCAGTCATTCATATCATCAACACCTGTCTCTATTCTAGGTGGCGATTGAATTCGACGGAAACATTAACATAGCATTCAGCTGTGTGAACGCAGACTGTAAGGTTGTGCACGAGTACATCGGAGGATACATCTTCATGTCCACACGCTCCCGACAGCAAAGCGACACACTGAACGAGGAGCTCTTCCACAAACTCACCGGCGGCCACGAGGCTCTCTAAGCACCAAGCAACAACTTACAGAGAAAAAGAAAACATTACTGAAGCTACAACTGGAGGAAACTGATAAGAATTCAGTGTTAGCACTGCACAGCAACTGGCCATTTTGTTTTGCTTGTTTTCAATGAGTCATCATTTAGTGATCAATATGCAAGCATTGAATTAAGAATGTTAACTGTCCAGCAGTGAAACATGGATGTTTTCCATAACATGTTACACACACATGTAATGAGTCTGTATAAACCATCACACTTAATATATAACTGCCTAACAGGAAAATATGACAAAATTAATGATTTAAAATGTCCGAAAACTATCTAACTGTATTGAATTTTGTCATTATTAGCAGGGTGTCTGTATTTCTGCCATCACATGTGAGTAACAGCTCAGGAAACCACTATCATTGTCTGACCAGACAATGGTCTATTAGTCGATAGCTCACAATTTCCTATCTCTGTCCAACAGAGTTTCAGTTTCTGCACCAGGGTTATTTTTAGAAGGGTGGGAGAGTTTAGTATTGAGCTAACAAAGTGCCATCTCTGCATTGTCCTGATGAGTTCACAGCCTTGCTGATTCTCCATTATTCACAAGAAACATAATGTGTTAAAATACTGTGCATAATATTAAGCATTATGGTACACCATTATATTCATTTAAACCATGAAAAAAATGTACTATTTGAGTGTGTGTATGTACAAAGATGTTTTTGAGCTTCTAGTTGTAATTTTAACTCACTCTCAACACAAAAAAATGGCCTCAAATCTACCAAACAATGTGGCAATATTCTACATTATTTTGTAGGTTGGGATTTTTTTTCTGGTGCGTTTCAGTGTGACTTGTTGTTTATCAGTACCCATACCCATTGTGATTTCCACATTTGTATTTAGCTTTGGATAAAAGTATGTGCTAAATCACTAATCTGCTAAATCCTTTCAAGCTAAAGAAAAAAATCTAAAGGAAAGTGTAATTGGGTAATATAGGCTCTTCTCATCCATGGAGGAGAAACGCAAATACTTTTTTATACCCTTATACAGCATTTGTAATTTTGAAGAATAAATAGTACCATGTGAAAATGTTAAACTTCCTCAAACAGGTTTCTGAAACAACACCCACTGCTCAGTTCATTAGAGGTGTGAGGGTCCGGCTGTAAGTTCCCAGTCTTGACAACAGTAATACTTCAGTCCAGCCAATATAAGTTCTTTGTTCCAGCTGAGGGCGTCACTCAGACAGGAAAATACATGCAGCACGTCGCAGCGAAGAAGACGTCACCAGGAAGTCGTCCCCCGGAAGTGCGCTTGTAACACGCTTGTAAACAACTCGCGAGCAGCCGACGGATCAAGGTGTAAAATATTTATCATCGTTTTTTGAATTTCACCAAACGGCAGGTAAATTAATAGCTTATTGACTTAAAACCTGACGTATCAGCGATACTGGATATCACTTTTCAAGTTAAGTCAACGTCAAATACAAACGTTGCTGTAAATAATACATAAGGTATTGCGTTAATTATGCATCTCTTTACTCTGTCAGCAGATTTTGATCTTTTTTTTCAGATTCCGAATGATTTATTCCGAATTGATGTCTTGAATCTCCGATCGCGATCTCTTTGTATGTAGGTGTAGCTGAAGATCATGTCGAAGGAGGATAACGTTAAAGTGTCGGAGGGGATCGTAGATCTCGAAGAGCCGAAGAAAATGACCCGAGAAGACTGGAGGAAGAAAAAAGAGCTGGAAGAACAGAGAAAATTAGGAAATGCTCCAGCTGAAGTTGACGAGGAGGGAAAGTATGTTGAGCAGATGAACATAACACATGAGCAGGGTGCACTGAACTGTTCATTCATACATATAATGACTGTAATAAAAAAAAAAAATTTTAAGTATTAAAGTGATTTTGTTTTTATCATATATGCCGTAACGATTCCCCTGGCCGTAATATTTTGTTACCAGGGATATCAACCCTCATATTCCCCAGTACATCTCATCTGTCCCTTGGTACATTGACCCATCAAAGAGACCCACCCTCAAGCACCAGAGACCCCAGACAGAGACAGAGAAACAATTTACACCCATCGGAGATTGGTACAAAAGAGGTGTCCAAGAAGTAAGCACTCCCTCTACCCAAATAGTCATAAGTTATAAAAAGTGGTTTAGTGTCTAAACCCTTTCTCATTGCCTCCCTGTCAACTAGAAATCAGTCAGCACAAAATACAGAAAAGGAGCATGTGAAAACTGTGGTGCCATGACACATAAGAAGAAAGACTGTATGGAGGTAAATAGTTCATAAAATGTGTTGTGATGGTGTTATTGTATGTTGGTAATATTCTGTCTTCAGAATGGAATACTATTTCTATTTCATACTGTGCAGTATATACTACTGTTCAAAAGTTTGGGCTCAGTAAGATATATTTAAAATAAATTAATACTTTTATTCAGCACGGATGCATTATATTGATCAAAAATGACGGTAAATTCATTAATAATGTTACAAATGATTTCTGTTTCAAATAAATGCAGTTCTTTTGCACTTTTTATTCATCAAAGAATCTACAAAAAATATATCCGCATTGATAATAATAAGAAATGTTTCTTGAGTAGCAAATCATCATATTAGAACGATTTCTGAAGGATCATGTGACACTGAAGTAGGGCTGTGCAAAAAATCGAATGCGATTCATTGCCGATTTTGAATGCGATTTTGTGTAGCTTGTCAGTGAACTACGGCTCTGTGTAGTAAATGCCGGCTTTACTGACGAGATGCGCATGAAAATCGCATTCGATTTTTTGCACAGCCCTACACTGAAGACTGGAGTAATGGCTGCTGAAAATTCAGCTTTGCCATCACAGGAATAAATTACAATTTAAAAATACTTTAAAATGGAAAACTTTAAACGTTATTTAAATTGTAAAAAAAAAAAATCACAATATTACTGTGTATGTAAAGAAATGCACCCATGATTAGCATAAGAGACTTCTTTTAGAAACATTAAAAAATCTTACCGACCCCAAACTTTTGATCGTTGTTGATATTAGAAATAAAAACTGCATTTTCATTTTTGATTACAATTTGTGCAAAAAATGTCTTTCATAGAGACCCAGAAAAGTTGGAGCAAAGTTTTCTGGCACAGGCTTGGCACCAGATGAGCACCAACAGATTCAGCTCTCAATGGATTATGATGGAAAGAGAGATCGCTGGAATGGCTATGATCCTGATGAGCACACGCGCATTGTAGAGGAATATGCAAAAGTTGATCTGGTAAGTCATGCTGTTGGATATTTATGTTTATTTTATTATACAGCTAGGCTATTCTCAGCAAAGAGAACTTTTGTCATGTGATCATTGTCATATATTTTGCTGGAAGGATCTTTTACTGTATAGGTAAAGCATGTCTAATTTAAATATTTTTTTGTAACAGGCTAAGCGTACTCTCAAAGCTCAGAAACTCCAGGAGGAGTTAGCTTCTGGTAAATTAATGGATCAAGCTGTAAGTATTCAAAAAATTCAATATTTTTTCTGGGTATTTTTTCTACATTCCTCTTATAGCTATGGTATTTCTGAAAATGTTATTATATGTTTGTCACAACCTTTTATTTACTACCTTTGTGTAACTAAACAGTATGTCTTATATCTAGAATTCAAGGAAGCATCTTGTCGATGATGCAGCACAGGTAAATGTCATATTCAGATGAATCTTTATGCACATTGTAGACTATAAAATAAAACTCAAATCATAAAGCCACTTCACTCAGTCAATTAAACTTTTTTTCCTCACCCTGTCTAGGACCACAGCAGTGAAGATGAGGATGATGACAAATATGTTGATGACTTTGACATGCCTGGACAAAACTTTGATTCCAAGAGACGAATCACCGTTAGAAACCTGAGAATCCGGGAGGACATCGCTAAGGTAAAAATAACTTGGAACTTTAGCAAACCAATGAATGTTAATTAAAGGCATGACACTACTTGTTTTTCTAGAAATATGTGCAGTTTTATTTATTTATTGGCAGCTGCGTTAAAAAAGACTAATATGGTCTTATCATCAGGATTTGTAGTAGCATAAGAATACACATTAATATTTTTACCACAGTCTGCTGTATCATGTTTTTCCCAACTTATTTTACAGTATCTCAGAAATCTGGATCCAAATTCAGCCTACTATGATCCCAAGACTCGAGCTATGAGGGAGAACCCATACTCCAACACTGGAATGAATCCAGACGAGTAGGTGCCTTTCTCATTTTCTGTGCATGCAATCAAGGGAAACGTTGGGGAAGTTACAGGCTTCTTACAGAAAGCTTGCAGATTGTGTACTAAGTAGGGGTTACAACACACATTGTTCACCACTAAGCAAGGCATAAGTTAATCTAATTAAGTATTGGATTGTAAATTGCTTTAGATGAACAAAGCCTGCTAAATGCCAAGAAAGCTGGTGTTGTTCAGCTTACTAAATTTCAAGGAAGCTGAAAAAATACATCACACAGAAATCACACAGTCTTTGAGTGTCTATTTCTGTAGTTGTCTCTGCCTGTCCTCAAAAGCATGTGTTTGGTTTGGCAGGGTGGGCTACGCTGGAGACAACTTTGTGCGCTACTCTGGAGACACCATTTCCATGGCCCAGACACAGCGTGAGTACTCTTGTCAACTCATACATAAATTCCTCTCTACCTGATGTTAAATGTGGGCTCCAGACTCTTAGTTCCTGTTGGTCTAACATTGTTTTGTGCGTCTCCTCTGCAGTCTTTGCTTGGGAAGCCTATGAGAAGGGATCTGAAGTTCACCTCCAGGCAGATCCCACCAAGCTGGAGCTTCTCCATCAGTCCTACAGAGTCAAAAAGGATGAATTCAAAGAGAAACAGAAAGAGAGTATTTTGGAAAAGGTACAGTTTAGAATCTCCTTTTTTATTTTTGCACACAGCAAAATTTCTTTCATCCCCTACTGATGGCTTCATGTCGCACCTCTCTGCAGTATGGTGGGCAGGAACACTTGGACGCCCCTCCACGAGAGCTTCTGCTGGCTCAGACAGAGGAGTATGTGGAGTATTCTCGTCACGGGGCTGTGTTGAAAGGACAGGAGAAGGCTGTGGCCTGTTCCAAATACGAGGAGGATGTGCTCATTAATAACCACACGGTAAGTTTGCTGGCACTAATGGAAGTGTTACATAACTGGACAAGTTGCATAATAATGATAGATTTTGTTCTATGAATGTTAAAGATTTCCTTCGGTTTTGCAGTGTATCTGGGGATCGTATTGGAAAGATGGCCATTGGGGTTACAAATGCTGCCACTCGATGGTGAAGCAAAGTTACTGTACAGGAGAAGCTGGCAAGAAAGTAGTGGTGCGTATCAAATGTATCCATTGCACTGGCAAATAATGTTATACATGACTTAGTAATACAGGCAGCCAAAATCTGATTTTTTAAATTATGTATCAAAGCATTTATTTTATATTATTAATTTTATTATTAGTTTTATTTTTATTATTATTAAATGCATAATATTTTTTATTATCATTTATCTATTTTTAAAAAACTAATTTTCTGCTTCTTTTTTCAGAGTAATTCTTGTATTCCATTTGAAGATGATGGAGAGGAGGCCCAAACGAGTAAAGAACCAAAGACACTTTTACAGGTACATTTACAGCCGCCTTTCTTTTGTGATATAATTCCAATGGAAGAACATGGCAGGAAGATGACTGTATTAAACGATGTTTTTTATTCACAGATGCACCAGGAAAAAATGAAAGACAAGAAAAAGAAGAAAAAGAGCAAGAAACATAGAGATTCTGACAGCAGTGATGAGGACGACGAAGCAAAAAAGACGGAAAAGCTGAAGAAGGTGGGTGGGCTGTTCCTGCCACACAAACTCGTATTTTCATATTCAGATGCATCTGTGCTCTACAAAGCCTATTGTAAAAGAAAATATGTCTTTTTGTGCAGGCATTGAGTGCGGAGGAGCAGAGGCTGAAGCAGGTGGCTGAAATGATGCAGCTCGACGAGAGGAAGCGGTCGTACAACAGCCTAAAGGAAGTGCGTGAACCCACAGAGGAGGAGATGGAAGCCTTCCGCATGAAACGTTGCCGACCCGATGACCCCATGGCCCCTTTCCTGGGGCAGTGAATGAAAAAATAAATGTCTTTTGTCACCAACCACAGAGATGTCATAGTCTCAGTTATTGTAAAATCTGTTATGATTGAATCGGGGTTACGAAAAGACCACTGTTGAGCTAATAATGGGAAACACATATTATTAACACATGACAGTCTGTTAGAACCATCAGTTTTGACATCTTTTCACTTTGTATAAATCTGTGTAGATTATAGTAGAAAATAAATCGGCTGTATTTTCTCAATGTTTTCATAATGTGTTTTTTTTGACAGTACATTGTTTTATTAGTCTTTTAATAATAAAATGCCCAAAAAATTACAAATGGGTTATGTTTGGTGAATCATCTGTTTTGATTTAACAGATATGTTCCATTGTCGGATATGTTCAAGGTATTAAAATGGACTCATAATGAAAATAATCTGACCAGTGGTTGATATTAAACATATTTAAACCTGAAAATGGCTATGTTTGGTTTTGTTACGGTTTTTTCTACGCAACATGTAATCCAAATCATTGCAAATACACAGAAGTGTTGAGAGTGTTTGATGTAAACAAGCACATTTCACATGGCTGGTGTTCTGTCAAATAATCAGTGGTAGAGTATTGCGTTAGCAGCACAAAAGGTTGTGGGTTCAATTCCCAGAAAACACACATACTGGTAAAAAATGTATAGCCTGAATGCACTGTAAGTCGCTTTGGATAAAAGTGTCTGCTAAATGCATAAATTATAGTAATATAAAGCTGTTTTTTTAGTTGATTTGTGGGCTGCAGAACTACAGTATAACAGTCTGACTGAATTTTCAAATGAATCCCCTCCCCCAGTTTGCTCAATTACATCATGGATGAACTATCTGGCAGAGCACGTCAGTGCAAAAACTGGGTGGATGCTTGCAAAGTTGTGTGGAGGACATGTAAGATACAAATCGATTCACAATCTTGTTTATAGTCTCCATTTTTGACTTTGCCAAAAGAGCTGCTGGACTCTCTACTTTGCATTGCAACGCCAATCTCATTTCTCTGGTGAGGATTTTTTACTAATGCATGCTTTAAATGTGTTGTATAATTGTGTTCTGTGGTCTGTTACTTACATTTACTACCTAAATAAAACTGTTCACCAATAGGCCTAAATCAAGTTATAACCTGCATTATTCACAACCTGCAAGTACTGTATATAATGTGATTTATGGTGCTTATTTCTGTGAATGACTCTGTATATGTATATACAGGAAATCCATGGAAATTCCCTACAACAAAAATCTGGCCCCATCTGCTCTGTTTGCAGGCACAGCTGCATCATGCATCAGTTACTGGCGGTTTGCCTGCTGTCTCTTTTCTCTTTGCTGACTGCAGACTCGTCCAAGAAGGGACACAACTTCACTATCCATTCATCACAGCTTAGCTGCAGTTTGCCAGGCCCTCAGGGTCCTCCAGGGAGTCCAGGTGCAGCAGGTCCCAGTGGTAACGTAGGCAAGATGGGGATGCCAGGTGTTGATGGCCAGGATGGGAAGGATGGTGACAGGGGAGAGAGGGGAGAGAAAGGTAAAGCATATGAACATGTCTGTTGTGGTTATAACGCCATTAATGAAAAATAACATTCAAAGTATTAAAATATATGTTATTTCTAATGAATATTAAAGTATGTTGTCATTTTAAAAATATTTTTTATATGAAATCACATTTGGACAAACAATGAAAATAAAATGGGTGAGTTGTTTCATAATACATGATAAAAGTTGTCTGCAAAATAAATAAATAAATAAATAAATAAAAATTTAAAGACATTTGTGAATTTTATTCTCAAATGTCAGGTGAACAGGGTCGTCCTGGGAATCCTGGAAAATATGGACCACAAGGACGCACAGGACTTGTTGGGAAGGCAGGACCACGGGGCCTTAAGGGGGTGCGAGGGGCACCTGGTGTGTCTGGAGTTCCTGGGATAAAAGGAGAGATGGGAGATGTGGGGGAAACAGGCGCTGCCGGAGGCTGTGACTGTGGAGTAGAGGCACGATCTGCTTTCTCAGTAGCGGTAACCAAGAGCTATCCCAAGGAACGCACGCCTATTCGTTTTAACCGGATTTTAGTGAACGAGGGTAACCATTACAATGTCACCAGTGGCAAGTTTAACTGTGCGATTCCTGGTGTGTATTACTTCACATATGACATTACGCTGGCTAACAAACATCTGGCAATCGGGCTTGTCCACAATGGCCAGTACAAGATCAAAACATTTGACGCCAACACAGGAAACTATGACGTGGCCTCAGGATCAACAATACTTAGACTGCAAAAAGGAGACCAGGTCTGGCTTCAGATCTTTTATTCAGAACAAAATGGGCTGTTTTTTGATCCATTCTGGACTGACAGTCTTTTCACAGGATTTCTCATTTTCGCTGATCAGGCTGCTTGAAATGAGGTGAAGACCAATTCTGGATCATCCTAATTGAACGTTTTATTTGTTTTCTATACATTTTACAAAAAGGCCCCAATAACCTGTTTACAAATATTTTATATGAAAATGTAAATATTACATTTAAAATATTTTAAAAAATGCTATAACACTGCCGTATATAAATAATACTAAAATAACACTGTATATTATATATTATATAATATACATATATATTATGTGCAAATTTTAGGTGTAGACTGAGTATGAGTGTTAGATAAATAAGTGTATGAGTGTATAAATAGTGTGTGTTCCACAGTTATTGTTAAGTGTTCTGTGTTTACAGATCCACCACATCAGTATTAGAGCAAAACGAGGCAAGGAACATGTGGAAGGATGAACAGACTTACAAGAAATAAATAAAGGGGAGTTTTTAACACCCTAATTTATTCCTTATAAAAAATGGAAAACTACTTTCTCACTACAAGTATTTTGCAACTTTGACCTCAGTCTTAGGCCCCTAATAATCAGAAAAACCTTTTACCTCAAGGGACTTCTAGCCACGTTGTACACTATGTTGACCTTTGATCTTCTACAAGACTGTTCTGTTAATGATTTCCCCCTTATTTCTATTGTTTATTTACTATTCACATAATCTAATCTTGTATTCTATTACAGTTCAAAGGTTTAGTAGACCTTGTCTTGTTGAAACATGCTGTAACTGGAGATCTGTGAAACCCTCCTTTCTAAGTATAATTTTGTCCAAAAATAGCAGCCAATCATGCTGCTGTAATCATCTAATCAATATAAGTTAATGGGTAAAACCACTATTTACACAATAGTGTAGAACAGTTATTGAGCCTGTGATCACTCATGTGATCAGTAAAGGTTATGTAATGATACTATGCTTATGCGTTATTTGTATCATACAGCAATCTGTCCCTCATATATCCCACTGCAATATCAATACATGTACAGCACACACACTTTTTTTACAGCACACACACGCCTTTCTTTAAGCTGTAGTTCTGCCTGTTCAGTCATTGATGTCTCTAATGGGCTACGAGTATTTCTTATACCAGGAGTATTACTAGAAATTAAAATCATGTCACCAAATATGGAATATGCGTTTGAGCTCGGAAAATCGTACAATGTACGTCAATGATGACGAAATATTCTAATTTCCATACGTCTTAGAACGTTCGACTCTACTTGACTCTAATTGGCGGGAGAAGCGCCAAGCCCCTCCCATTGTCCGGACTTCGCTTAAAAAAAAAAGCACGGGGTGTCCTTTGACAGTAGGACTAAACCATTCACTGTTGTGTAGGTGAATATCGCGTTAAAACATGTTGCTATTTTGTAATTTTCCATATACGTTTTGGATTTGTTTGAAGTCTTGTAATCCCAGATACAGTCGTAATATTTCATATAGAGAATAACTTAATATATTATGTAATTTTATTCGTGCATAAAAACCTAATCTACTGAACTCCCCTATCAAGATATAGTTCACGTTTCGCCCTGGAAAATATGATTTGTTCATATAGTGAAAAGACAAGGAAACATGCCTAAGTAGTGTCCAAAATGGCTTTTACAAGTGTTATATAGGTTTGTAAAATTATTTCGTCCTTAGCCATACATAAAGCCATAGTTTGGGTTATCAGTTTAAACTGCGGTTCGAAGGACTGTCAAGTTCAACCGAAGAAGAACAATGTATCCGGCCCGGCGATGTTCATCGCTGCTTCACCGAGAACTGGCCGCAGTCTGTCTCTCATTACTGGGGACACATCCAAAGAAATCCGGTCCGCTGAAGAAAAGCAGCCTTCCGAGTTCACGACTCTTCCACACCAGCGTAGTTCATCCTCCTCCAACCAGGTCCAACTCATCACCCGTTCTGCTAGGTTCTTTACAAGGTAATTTAAGATTTCCTCACATATTCTTTTGCCTTACTAAGATCATGGTTGTGTCTTAAAACCAAGTTGAGCTCTTTACCTAGACAGTAGGTGACTCGGAAGCGCCTCAACGTTTTGAGACAGTCTTCGAGTCAAATTCAGTTTTTAGTGTTTCACGTGATACAGTGTGAGAGGATTGAGGATAATCTTAGGAGACACGTCACATAAATCACATAAAGAATGTGATTTGTGATCATATCACTCAGGGTGTCCCTCGTGCTATAACAGATGACTCGTGTACAGTAAGAGGGAGAGTGATGACTTGTGTCATTCCCCCTTTGAGGTGTGGAAACATATTGCAGTTTCCCATAGCAAATCCCCAATAACTATGTTGTTTGATTTTGTTTATGATCTTTATTCAGATGCATTTGTTCAATTTGTTTTTATTTATTTTTTAATTCTCAAACATATCTGTCACTAAAAAGCAGTAGCCTATTATTTTAGTAATATTTATAGTATTATAGTATTTATTTTGAATTAGCTTTATATTTTTATTTTTCATTTTAATTTTAGTTTACGTTATGTGCATTTGTCATTCTTTCGTTTTTTTTTTAAACCTTTCTATTCAACTTTAATTTATTTTTATTTCAGCTTTGGTAATTTTTTTAGAAAAACATCATTTCTAATTTACGTGTAAGCCTTTCATCTAATATTTATATTTTATTTCAGTTATTACCAAAAATGATTGATACGTTTTAGTTTTAGTTAGGAACAACCAAACTGCTAGAGTCTTTAGAATTTCATACTGTTTTGTCTTGAGAAAATGTTACAGTTCTGAAGGAAGTGATCATTTGATATATAATTTAGTTACATTATTATATTTAGTTTTTCTTAATATTGTTTGCTTGAGTTAGTTTGGTGTTCTCTACTTAGATCTATTCTTGTGTGCCTTCAAGGTAACTTGATAGTCCTGCTAAAGGTCAGTGAACAGTACACCCTTTGAACAGCCCCCTAACGGTTCAGTCCCCAAACTGAACCGTTTTTCTATGTTATCTGATTTAGACATGCTCTCTCATAGATTTACGAACTCGTCCTCTGCATCATCTGTGCAGTTGCTTTGTAGCACATTCAGAAAGGACAGAATGTTGATGGATGTGCCTGTGATCAGCTAATGAAAAGATGGAAAGCGACAAACACACTTTAAACCAAAAAGGTTTTGTTAACCAGTGAACAGATAAAACTCTGTACAGTGGAAGTGATTTCAGCTCTGTGTGAACAAATCCCCCTGTAGGACTGCTCTTGTGTAAGGAATTTGACCTGGAGCAGGACAAGGTCTGGGAACCATCATGTTATCTAAGTTGGACTCAATAAGCAAATAAAAGCAGCTCCAGTAATTGCTGGGGTATTAACAGTGAAGGACTAGTATTTTGCTGATTGTAGATTGTAAAATTTGGATTTATAATATTTCCCCCCCATCCCCAAGACAATGTAAGCACTGAAGTAAATGCCTACAAATATATATCCATAGTAAGGATGTAACCAAGTATTTAATATTGACATGGTCCAAGGGTAGAATTTGTAAAAATCTTATACTGAAAAATCCATAATAATTAACTACTAGATGAATATTGGGGTGTGGACATGTCCCCCTTAATGTCTATGTTGATTACACTCTTAATCCAAGGTGTAGCTTCTCATTAAATGCCATTTAGGCATAGTTTTCAGGTTATAGTTGGTGTGCATCATCTTCACACCTAATGAGGTTGTCAGCATTTCTCTTAATCAGAGAATAGCTTTGTACTATTTGGTCACTAATTCTCACATGTGATAGTTTTACCAAGCCTAATGTTACATCTCCAGATTAAAGTATGTATACAAGTCAGAACAGGCAAATATGAAGTTTCGCTTCATAAACTTCTGTGTCAAATGAAGTGCTAAATGTCAGAGCTTGGGGAGAGAGTTCAGCGATGTGCATCATTTGTGTAATAAGGCTTTATAATCTCATGCTCCAAAATTGACTATTTATTTTTGTTTGTTGTTTTTGGGTGATAGGTTGATTTTTTTTTTTCAGTAACTAAAGAACATTTTACAATAGTTCTTTAGTTATTAATACATCATTTTTGATAACAATAAACAACATTTCTTACAGCATTTGTTAGTCTAGGTAAATGTTAATTTATAAATATACTGTTCATTGTTACTTTATAATTTTTCATAATGCATAAAATGATTTAATATTTTTAATATTTTATAGTTTAGGGTCTGTAAGAAAGAAGTCTCTTATGTTCACAAAGGCAGTTAAAATAATTGTTTTCTATTTTAATATATTTAATATATAAATATTATGTAATTTATTCTTGTGATGGCAAAGCTGAATCTTCAGCATCATTACTCCAGTCTTCAGTGTCACATGATCCTTCAGAAATCATTCTGAAGTAATAATATGCTGATTTGGTGCTCAAGAAACATTACTTATAATTATTAATATACAGTTGTGCTGGTTAATAATTTTGTGGTAGCCAAGATCAATTTTGTTCAGGATTCTTTGATGAAAGTTCAAAAGAACAACATTTATTTAAAATAGATCTGATTGTGAAAATCTTTATTGCCACTTTTGATCTTGATTTAAAGCCGCCTTGTTGAATAAAAAAAAAATACTGACCCCAAACGTAGAACATTAGTGTATGTAGAAATTAATATTAACTGAGATTAATAAATGCTGTAAATGTATTTTCAGTTTTAGTTCATAATATATAATGAATGAACTAATGTTAACAAAGTTTAACCCTATTGTAAAGAGTTAGTGAAAAATTGTGAGCTTTATTACATTCCAGACTAATAAACTACACTGTCTTCCTCAAACTATATGTTAAATTAGGGTTGAAGTGTTCTCTTCACTGTGCATAACCTGGCAGGATTCGAGGCCCTCTCGTGATTTTTCATTGTTCAGAATGAATGGTAGGGGAAGCACAGACACACTGGTTCATTCAGGATCAGGAGCCCCTTTGTGCAGGAACACATACACAGATACAAATACTATCACATCCGCAGCCCCCAGAATCTTCACATACAAAAGTGTAAGAGCTCAATGGGTGAATGCTAGTGTTCTCTCTGTCTGTCATACACTAACCTACTGACCGGACACTGGATCAGCACTGGATTAGTCGTGCACTCCCTCAAAGTCAAAGAGAAGAGGAGTGTGCCTTTAGTTGACCTGCATCGGAGACATTCAGTGGAAAAGGATATAATTAGAGGTATTTTTAAAAGAGATATGTGATTCTACGTTTTTTAGATGAATATAAGACCTAAATGTTTGAGAAAATGACCATACGGGCCATAGACCCTGAATAGTCATTGATTTAGTTGCAGTGGATGTCTAGAGATGGTGAGTTTAAACTTAGACAAGATGACAAATATGATACAAGAGTTGCATGTGACTTATAAAACTGGTTGGTTTAAATTGTATGGGTGCTGTGTGGTTTAAATGATTACTAAGCAATGACCATGAACAGCCCTGAGTATTCAGCACTTGACCTTTAATAAATAGAAAATCTTTACTTGTCAGTTATTAGATTCTGCTTTTTCAATTTAACGAAGACATAACCAAACACAAATATAAAGAGAGAGAGGCTGGATGCAGAGTTCTTGGATGTATTGGATGTAGTATTCTTGAGGAGGTAAAGGAGACGACGGAAGTGGAACAAGATGGAATCTGATGATATGCGTAAGACTAATAAATCAAAGCTGTGTGTCTGGCATAAACATTTAAGTCAAAATTTAAATGATCAGAATTACTCCTACAATATATGAATGTGTGTTTGTTTAAATGTTCATTTTATTTACACTAACATTCAAATGTTTGGGGTCAATAACGTTTTTTAATGTTCCTTTTAATCTCTTGCCAAAACGGGGTTAGTTTCTGACATCCCCCAAAAATATGATAATGGTTAGCTTCCTTTTCCCCACATAATCTCCAGCAGCTAGTACCCTTCCCTTGGTGATTTTTCTGTGATGGTGGTGTGATAAAGAACCTAATAACATTCTTACAACAAAATTCTCTCCACATGGCAGAGCTTGTAGCTTTCCATTGTGTTTTACAAATTTTCCCCCAATCCTCATTCGAAATATTCAAATTTCCTTTCATTTTCCATTTGTCTCTAACATATAAAGTGTCTTCGGGTACAGTTTGAAGAAATCCATTATATAATTTTGAAATAATTTTATTACATGGTTGAACCTTGCATACTAATAAGAACACCTTTATTATTCCTGTCTCAGCAATTGTCAGTATTTCTGGTTTAATATTACAATCAATATGCCTTACTTGAAGATATCTATAGAAGTCACTTTGATTAAGCCCATATTTTCCTTTCAGCGATTCAAAGCTTTGGATTTTGCCCTTGTTAAAAAATGTGTAATAATTTGAAATTCCTAGCTTAGCCCAGATTCGGAATCGGTCATCTATTCTGTTTGGGACAAAATAAAGGCGCACCGTCTTAATATTCTTGATGCATCTTCCAAACCACCCATTTTCTTAGTTTGATGCCAAATTTTAAATAATAAATTGATCCATGGGTTTGTTTCCTTAATCATTCTCATTCTTAAGTTTGTTATCGGCAATAAGGGCTGCTAACGGGGACTCTTCCATCATTCCAAATCCCTTTTATTTTCATTTTCAATGTTGTAAACAGTTGTGCTGCTTAATATTTTTGTTGAAACCATTTTTTTGCAACATATTTTTATTTATGATAAATGTATTGCCTCCTCCTTTCTTAATTTCTTAAAAAAAAAAAAGTTTGAACATGAATGTAAATGTAAGATTAAGATGACTGGAATGCAAAATTTGCTGCCATGGTGCTACTGGTTTTGGTTGTTGCTAATGTGTTCTGAGGTGTTTTAGTATATGGTTGTGCAGTTGCTAGAATATGAGTTATCTATTACTATTATGAGTAATATGAGTTACAATATGAGTTGTCATTCATGTCTAGGACAAGTTAGTATAAGGTTTACATACACCAAGTATAAGCAATAGTAATGGTGATTCTAGTGCAAACAGCACTAATAAAGGTTCCTGTTTCCCTGTCCACAAGGAGATTAGTGTTTCCTGCAGAACAGTTTGTTCTCGATATTGTGTCTGTGAGTGTGGCTGGGTTGCCATGACAGACAGTACACAGCAGTTTCCATGGCTGCAGTTAACCCATTGTCTGTTAACATGATGAATAATTTACATAGTGGTAAACTAGCATACAAGTCTTTTTTGTACCCATCAAGGTTTGAGAGGCTAATGAGGTTAATCAAATAGAATGTTAATAGGTGATTCATATCTGGTTAAACCTCTTCTAAAGACGCAAAACAAGCCCAGACAGATGCTGAGGCATAAGAGACATGTCCCTTGTGAACTTATCAGTGCTTTAAAAGGAGTAGTACTTTTCAACATTACACTCACAATACACTGTGAAGTATCAAATAATAACCAAATAATGTTGTTTCTAGTTTTACTTTTTTTAATTCTACTTTTTGTAGTAATACACATTAACAACAACAGACAGTACTTAGACCTAATTCATCTGCACTTTAAATAGCTACCACGTGCTGTCATACTACTGTTTATATTTTCATACACTGTGTGCTGCACCGCTACTATTTATATCTTCATTGGCTGCTGTTTGTTTTGTATAAAGTATGTTGTGTCATCTTTCATACTGTGTACTATATACAAGTGACAGCAGTTTCTAGAATACACAATCATTTCACCTGGTGAACGGCAACAACAGAAATTAAAGTAAGGTGTAATCAGAAAATATAATTAAAAGAGGCATGAAGTAGATAAATATGACTTTTTTAAGAAAACAAACCTGAAGGCATATATGGCTTCAAATCTTGTGTATTTTACACGCAGCTTTTATGTCCTCATTTGATTTTATGTGCAATATTTGTAAAATTCATTTGTGACACTACAGGAATATTAAAGTGAACTGCTGCAAGGGTAAACATGTTTTAAAAACATGGAAAAACCTTTTCTGTTTTGACTTGCTATACACACACACACATATATACAGTATATACATCCTTTACTACATACTAAGATTTTATGTTAATAAACATTCATCAATCATTATGAATCCGTAAAGTTTTCAAAGTTTTCAAAAAATTTCTACAACTATACCAGAGTGTGTATTCATGTTTTGTGATATGTGTGTGTGTGTGCAGTGTGTCAGATGGGAAGCAGCAGTAGTGGCAGCAGCAGACTCTTCAGTACTCTGGCCCAGACTCTGAGCAGTGCTGCGCTGGCAGACTCACATGTGGATGCTGACGACTACGAGTATGAGCAGGCTGACCCGGACGCTCTGTTGCGTGAATGCGAGGAGGTTTTGAAGAACCGGCCTCCTCGAATGCACCGAGACTTTGTTATGACCAGAGCCTGCTCACTGCTGAACACACCCATCCGCATCATGCAGTGGAACATCTTAGCGCAAGGTACAGAGTCTGTCTGCTTATGTCATGTATTTGATTCATAGTTGATTCACAGGAGGTAACTGAAATCAGTGGTTTTATGCTTTTTAATGCCACCAGCTTCCTAAAAGGCAGCTATATATTTGCATGTGTAAAGACTCATTTATACTGTGTGAGAAATGTGTAAAAAAAATACTTCTTTAAAGTAAATGATATACTTTTATATTGCCAATGTACTAAAGCCAAAACAAATTATTAAAATATTATCTGAAAATATTGTAAAAAAACTAAAAAACTTTTCTCAAAAAGCATTAAATACATGCTATATATAGCTTTTTAAATTTTGATTAGGGTGATCATACATGCCATTTTTCCCGGACACATCCTGGCCAAGATTTCTATATTGCCTAAAATATCCAGGTTTTGGCTTTGTTTGCTCTGCACAGACCGATCGGTGTGACATCAAAGTAATATAGGGAATATAGAAATCCTGGCCAGGATGTGTCCCGGAAAAATAGCACCTATGGTCACCCTAATTTTGATATATTTTAAAATGTAATTTATTCTTGTGATGCAAAGCTGAATTTTCAACAGCCATTACTCCAGTCTTCAGTGTCACATGATCCTTCAGAAATCATTCTAATATGCTGATTTGCTGTTCAACAAACAATTTCTATTATTGTCAGTATTGAAAACCGTTGTGCTGCTTAATATTTTTGTGGAAACTGTGATACATTTCAGAACAGGCCAGTGTTAAGAATGTCAATGTGTCACCATTATCGACTTTTTGTTGAGTTTCTCTGTTTCTGTTCTCCTGTCCTGTTTAGTTCCTGTCTCCATCGTTTCTGTTCTTGTCATTAGTTGCCTTGGTTACGTAGTAGTTTCAGGTGTGTCTTGTTAATTTAACCATTATATATACTCCCTGTGTTGTTCAGGTTTCTGCCAGCTATTCGGTGTTCTATTGTTGTGCTACCTTGCTCCAGTGATATTTCTGTTGCTTCCTCGTGAATTTATATTAAAAGACTTATTTTGGATCGCCCTTCTTTGTCATGCACTTTATAATCAGCACACACGTGACACAAGTCTGTTTAGAATGAAAGTCAAATTCTGTAATTATTTTTAAAATTATTGCTTTAAACGTATCTCATTCATATTTGAAGCTAATGAATTGTGTTAGGCTCTACATTTGTATTTTTTCAAAATGTATCTTTATATCAAACTAGGACTGAAGACACCATAATGCTACCATATTGTGCTCAATAAGTGATGTAAACATTCTTCATTTTTCTTGTGTATCTGCAGCTCTGGGCGAAGGCAAGGATGGTTTTGTGCGCTGCCCGATGGAGGCGTTGAACTGGTCAGAGAGGAAGTATCTTATACTGGAAGAGATCCTTACCTACAGGCCAGATGTGCTGTGTCTACAGGAGGTGGACCACTACTTTGACACCTTCCAGCCTGTGCTTGCCAGCTTAGGCTACCAGAGCAGCTTCTGCCCCAAGCCATGCTCCCCCTGCCGGGACGTTCACAATAACAATGGCCCCGATGGCTGCGCTCTGTTTTTCAACTGACGTCGCTTCCAGCTGCTCCACACCGCTCACCTCAGACTCTCTGTCATGATGCTCAAAACCAACCAGGTGGCCGTCGTGGCTACGCTTCGCTGCAGGCTCACAGCTCAAGTCTTCTGCGTGGCAGTAACACACCTGAAAGCACGGAGCGGCTGGGAGGCGTTTCGTAGTGCACAGGGGGCTCATCTCCTCCAGCAGCTCTGCGACCTAACCACACAATCGCACCCGGAGATGGATCATGAAAACAGGACTAGGGTTGGGGAAAGCGAAGAGGGTATTCCATTGGTGGTATGTGGGGATTTTAATGCGGAACCAAGTGAGGAAGTGTACAGGTGCTTTATGACTTCTCCACTGGGGCTAGACAGCGCTTATAAGTGTCTGAGTGAGGACAGGAACACAGAGCCGCCCTACACCAGCTGGAAGATCTGGCCAAGCGGAGAGAGCCGCTCCACGTTGGACTACATTTGGTACTCGGAAAGAGCGTTCCAGGTGGACACTGTGCTGAGGATACCGAACGAAGAGCAGATCGGGCCGGACCGGCTTCCGTCATATCATTATCCCTCTGATCATTTGTCACTGGTGTGTGATTTAAGCTTTAGTCAGCAGCCTCATAGGCTCATGTAGCTGTCAATCATTAGTGCTCACGGCCTTCATCTCCAATAGGGATCCAGAATAGCTTAGGAAATTCCTAGTGCATGTGTGTGTGTGTGTGTGTCTGAATGTGAGAATGCATTGTTGCAAAGAATGTAACTTATCTTATTCACACAAACCTTATTTTTACTTGCTGATGTAGGTCTTAATGCACCTCTGTGCTTACTATCCTTGAAGGAGATTAACTATTATTATACTCTTATTGTTTAAGCAGAGGTTGTGCAATATATTGTAATTTATTAAGTGCTAAAGGATGATCTCAGGAAGATGCATATTATGGATTAAAAGGTTCCACAAGTGGAAAGATGTTTATATTTATAGTGACTGTATTTTTTTTCTTTTAGTAACACTATGTTTTCCACTGACCAGTAATCCAAATACATCACAGTGTATTTAAATTGTGTGATCTCTTTCTTTAATGACAAGCAAAAGTGGACTGGTTTGAAAAAAATCTGCTTTTGATTTCAACTATAAGAATGTATTGGGCTTGTTTCATCTTTGCTTACAGGGTAAAGGGTAGAAAAACATGAATTCGATTTAAATCGAAACATCGAGGTTCACGAAACAATGTTTTCCAGTTATTTGCCTATAAATAGCCCATGTCCATCATTTTACCTTATCTAATATCAACGGCAATCATTATATCTAATGTCAGCGCTGCCTAACCTTTGTAACGTTATATTTAAAAAAAAAAAAAAAAAAGTTTTCACAAGTCTAAACAGAGGCTCATAAGCTACTTACTTGCTCATAAGACATATTTTTCTGATATCCATCTTTCTTTCATTATTGGGAGTTTTGATGTTAGTGACATTCGCACAATCATCTGTAACCATGGTGCGCCTCATGCCATCAGATTCATCCGCACAGGCTAGCCGAGTCGAAGCACAACTCACCTAATTACCAGAATATTGTTCCTCCGCATGTAACCTGTAGTTTTATGCTTAAACCGCTGGAGGGCCAAAAGTAACATTGTAATTTTTTTCTACATCAACTTAATCATTTATTTTGTTAACAAATTCTTCTTGCAGCCTTCTAAATCCATCCTTTAATGGTGAAATCTTTTATGATCTGGATGCAAAGACTGTCATCCTTCAAAGCCAATCTATTCTGGTCCGGATCCCTCTGAGCCAATTAGCAGAAATACAGATTTTTAAGGCTTTGTTTAAAGTTACCAACACAGTAAAGAGCTCTGCAGTAATCCTAGTACATTCCACAGAGACTAATAAAGTCTCTACAGTAGAACATCTAATATCAAACCGTATATGTAGGGAAAGTTTGTGTGCAGGAATGAAGATTCTTTGGGTTGTGAAATAAGGTTTCTGGACAGAAATTGAACTGAAATTACATGAAGACAGGTTTCCCACACTTAGACCAATAAACCTCCAAGATTTTTCCATGTGTCACTGTAATGACTGGATAAAGGTTTTTAAAATCTTTCAATCAAGATCACATTTACATGATTTCATTTCTAGTAAAAAAACAACAACTTAGAACCAGTTGTTTGCATATTTCTCTATATTTAAATCTACTTGGATACATTTTAAGGGTAAGAATACAACAAAATATATGCTTCATATATTGAATATTCAATATACTGTATAAGACATTCTTTCCCTTTTTTGTACATGTGAAAAAAAATTATCTGCAAAATACAAAGCAGTGAATGCATGATACAGAAAACATACAGTGATAAATGCACAGAAAGAAAATTTAAAAAGTCTGAAATTACAGGAAAAAACATTTGAATGTCCTTCAGAAAACAGTTTCCTTTAAACTGTAAAAAAACACCTCATATTTACACAATAAACGTAATCAATTACTTTAAGTAATGATTTAGGAGAAAAAAAGCTGACCTAAGGCTGCTTGTTTTATTATCAATAACTACCGCGATGGTATGTCTATGCACGGATTCTTTTATGCTCCAAATTACCAGGTGATCAAAATCTTGGCTGTTTTTCTTCACCCATATGACTTCGTCTCGGTCTTTAGCACCAAGTGAGGTTCGTTCCTACAGCATCACAGCACAGATGGTATACTATAACAAAGCGTGATTTGTATAGATAAATTTAAGAAATAAAAGGAAAAAAGGCCATCTGACGTCTAATCCAGACTCAGGCTAGACACAGTGGTTATAGTGTTGGACGTCAACATGCACCTGAGCTGTAGTGCTGGTTTCATCCGTTTCACATAAGAGACAGCCACTCTTCAACATCACTTGTTTTGTGTGTATCTGTGTCACAAGCATTGATGTTAGTTCCTGTGAGTGAATGCAGTGACGTTTGATGTTTGCTCAGCTCTGTGTGGTCCTGGGGTTTGCGTGTGTGTTCTCTGCAGCCCTGTTAACTGTCTGATCCACAGACACCTCAGGAGATTCAACCTTAATAATAGTCACATCCTGTAAAGACATCGCTGGCTGTACGTTCGGCACCACTGTCACTCCCGGCTGCGAGGTCACCACAGTTACAGGAGCTGTGGAGGCAGTGGTGGTGATGTTGGAGGTGACGGCGAGCTTCAGGACTTGGGCGTTGCTGGTAGACACGGTGACAGGGGAGAGTGTACTCAGAGTGATGGGAGTGCCGGGTTTGCCAGGCATGGTGGGAAGGGTGATGAGCTGCAAGGTGATTCTCTCACCGCTTTGACCCCGAGCAGGCACTAGCGTTGGCACGGCCTGGAGAACCACTTTGCCTGCGCTGTTACCCCCAGTGACTGAGTTGGGCACAGGGAAGATGGGTGAGCGGATGGTGGGAGAATTGACAGTTACTGTGGAGATTTTCTGACCCTGTGTTGTCATGAGTACAGGAACCTGCATGGCAAGCCTCACTGTCCTGGAAACAACCAAAAAGCACTGTGATACGTGCAACTGTTAGCGGTAAACTTTTAAACACTATAGGGCCATATGAAATAAGCAATTAGCGATTAACAAAAAGACATTTTGATATAATACCC
Source organism: Sinocyclocheilus rhinocerous (assembly GCF_001515625.1). NCBI lineage: Eukaryota > Metazoa > Chordata > Actinopteri > Cypriniformes > Cyprinidae > Sinocyclocheilus > Sinocyclocheilus rhinocerous. The sequence goes on along the minus strand of NW_015624541.1, from coordinate 820,014 downwards.
AGGGGCTGTTGCCATGTTGTCTGGCGACTGTTGCACGGTCATAAAGGCATCTTGTCCTGAGGTTAGATTGATGATTTTAGGTACAGCAGAAGAGGGAGAGACCAGCGTCCCTTTGCCTTTTGGATTGCTGCGACTGGATGCAGCTGGGCATTCTCTCTTTCCTTCATCAATGCTGTCGTCCATATTGTCATCATCTATGAAAACAATGTCTTTGGGCATCTCCTTAAACTGATACACAAGTCTTTGGCCTTCCACTTTTGATAAAATGCCCCTTTGATAGTAATACCTACAATAAATAAATAAATAAAATAAAGAAGAAGAAAAAAAAGATCAATCAAGACTGCTAGCACATTTTCTAGTTTCCCAAAAATTCAATATATATATATATTTTTTAAACAAAAGACATTACCTGAGTGCCCTCCCCATTGTCTCATAGTTCATGTCAGGTTTATTCTTATGTCTGCCCCATAATTTAGACACCGCTTTGGAGTCCACAAGCTTGAATATGCCCTTTTCTTTCTGAGTCCACTTAATGTACTTTGGACAGGTTTCCTTGTCCTGCAGAAGGTCCAATAGGAACTCCCACAGGTAAGTAGTTGAGCCTGTAAGAGACAGACTTAAAATAGAAAATAGAATTCTCTTTCACAAATAAACAAACAGAAACACTCACCCTTGCTGTCTTTTGATTTCCTCTTATAGACCATATCCAGAGAACCATCACAGAAACTCTGTGGAGTTCTGGGTTTTCGTCCTGCTGGGGAAGATCACAGCAAACAAATGAATCTCTTCTAGAAAATTACAGTTTTTGAACTTTGCTATGTTGACTTTTCCACTTAGGTAATATAATTAAGAAATTGAGCTGAAAGCGAACTTTAAGCAAATGCAATGTATTATATAATATGAAGCAATAATCATGCATTAATTTCCAAACATATCTGTAGTTCATGGTCTTGGGTAATAGGAAGTGTGGTTCACCTCTCTTTTTCTTCTTCAGTAAATCGGTCTCCTGCAGGACAACAATATCCTTGGCGACGGGTCCCATATCCTCTGTTCTCACTTCCACCTCCACCTCAGATAAAAGCTCCTCTGCAGAGATTGAGATCTACTGTTCATTTTACTCTTCATACATATTTGATATACAGAGCAAGTAGTAGTAATTTAAGTTAGGACAGTGCAAACAGCATGCAGTACATGGGTAGATGTAAATCACACCTGTGCTGCGATCCCCCTGCAAGCTGGCTGGTGAATCCATGTGCAGCAGAGCTTCAGCTGCTTCAATAGTTTTATCATAAACAGAGACCTCCACTAAGAAAGAGAAAATAAATTATTTTCTTGCACAATAAAAAAAAAAAAAAGGAACAAATATAATCATTTAAATACACTGTTCTAAAGCAAGAAATCCTTTTGCTATTTGTTTAAGACTAATGTGAAAACAGATGTTACAGGACCAAAAACTGATATAGAAGATTTAAAACTGAGCTTGCTTTTGATTAAAAGAGCATTCTGCGTTCACAAACATTTTTCTGTACATAAACTAATAAATAGGCGGTAAAGAAAAATATATTTCTATTTCGATGTGTTTATTGGCTACACTGCAGCTTACGAAACAATACTAAGCGCTCATTGGCCAGGAGTCCTGTCACTCAACGCATATTAGTACACTTCCGCCCTAAACTTCGAAAACGAAAAGCGTATTTTTAATCATATATTTGATATATTGCTCCAAGCGAAATTGCTTGAATAGTCAAAGAAAACATGTCGAAACGTTATTTGTTTATAAAACCACATGTTCCCTACGTTTTCAGCAACAATCTCGAGTACCGTAAGTCTCATAAAAACAAAAGCTGTCAATTCAAATTTCTTGCATGACGCTTTTAATGTAAAAAAGCAATCCCGCACCCGTTATCCTTCAAAATATACCGCAACAAATTAGTCATTCATTATTGTCTTCGTTAATCTAGAAAAGACATCAATAAAGAGCAGAACCGTTAGCTGATTTAAACAAACAATCAAAGCCAACAAAAATTACACGGCTGCTACAAAACATTTAAAGCTTCAAGTTCAGGCTCTACCACGAAACCCTGTTAAACAGTAAACCCCGTTACAAACACTATAACATGCAGCGTGGCTAAGACGCAAGAAGAAAACAAACACACTTCCTGGTTCCGACAATCAGCATCAATCCGCTAAGAATGAATCATAACCGACTGTAAACGAACAATTTTAAATATACACAACACCAATAGCAAATACTACTCTACAAACACAGAATAAAAGTCTCGCTAAAACAAAATAGCAAGAAATGACTTAGTATTACTTAAACTTGGCGCACGGGTTAAAACGATAGCTCTTCTTCACTTCCTGGTTGTCAAGCGCTTTGCATCCTTCACTTCAGCGGGAGCCCAGCGCTCATTACCTCAAATCACGTGACACGCTTCTGTGATGAGTGAGGTTTGTTTTATTATTGTTTACTAGCTTTGCTGAGTAAATCGAACTGGTGTTTAGATACATTTAAACTGAGTAGTCATCCCAGCTGCTTGCTGTTTATAAACGATCAATAATCTCCTCGCCAATATTATACCAATATTTCTCTGCCTTTGGTTACAATGAAGACAATGCAACTATACATAAGCCTCTTTTCTGCGTTTTAAAAAGGTACATGAGCAGTCAATGTTGTATTTTGCATCTCTGAGCACAGAGAACAAACAAAAGTATTACAAAACCATTGGTTTCATCCAGATTAAAGTTTGTATGACCTCTTTACCCTTTTTCCAAGTGTTTCAAGTGTACTAATCCTACAAATTATAAGATTTGTTTTTGTTTTTCTAATTTGTATCTTTTATTACTTCCACAAAAACGCCACAAGATGTCCCTCTTTAGCTGTTCCTGCTGTTAAAAGGGGTCCTATTATGCTTTTTCACTTTTTCAACTTTAGTTAGTCTGTAATGTTGCTGTTTGAGCATAAAAAAGATCTGCAAAGTTACAAAGCTCAAAGTCCACTTCAAAAGGAGATATTTTATTTAACAGAAATCACTTCAGAAACTACAACGAACGACTCGTTTGGACCACAACGCATATTTTCCGGGATTTGTAAAACTATTCGAGCCGTTCATGCCAGACTGGGGAGGTGGGTGTTGTAATAATGTAAAATATGTTAAAAATAATGTGTTTTTCGAACAACCTAGTATGAGAGCCTGTTCTAGTACACCCCCAAAACAAAATCAAGACTTTGTAAAAGAGCGTAATAGGACCCCTTTAAAAGAAAAAAAAAAATAGGGCATATTTGGAAATCATGTTTGGTGGTAAACATGTCAAAGTCAATGCAATCAAGCTTTTCAAAATTAGGTTTATTGTTTAGTCACACACACACACACACACACACACACACACACACAAAGTAAGTGCCATAAGTTGACCACACTGATTGCTCTTTCAAGCAAATGCATAATACAACATTTTCTTTGCATGGAAATACAGCCCCGACAATTGTGAGAATTATTGCTTACCTGCTTCCATCTCCTGCAACTCAGTCTCCACAACTTGTTCCTCAGCCACATCCTGCACCAGGTAGGTATTCTGATCATCATAGACTAACACCTGAGCAGCATAACACTGCTCCACATCAGCGCTATTCACCTGCTCCACTATCACTGCAGGGCAGTCCTTCTCTCCATCAGACTCCACTCCATCAGGACAAACCTCCTGGCAAAAAAAACAAACAAACAAAGATTTTGAGTTTCCTTAAAATGTAGATTTTAGTTCAGTTGCAATTCTAATATGAGAATTCATAAAACTTCACCTGCTGAGCTTCCTCATCTCCAGCGACATACTCCAATATATTCCCTCCACCATCTACAATCACCACAGAGGTCATGACTCATTCCTCTGTGTCAGAACTGCACTTATCCACTTCACCCCTGCTGATGACCTTGAGTGATGTCACAGCCTGAGAAAAAAAAAAGCCATTGGTAAAAACAGTGTGGAACACATAGTGCTTATCTCTGAAAATATTCGTAACTTACAACAATACCCCTCAACACACTGTTCAGATAAACCATTATAAGTTAATTATAATATTTTAGAATTACAATAAACAAATCTCCCAAAGGCATGTGAACTAAATCATGTGACTAATTAGGCCAAGTGGGTACTGATATCATCTGATGCCTTTTCAGTTGGCATGGAAATAATCGAATATTCTTACAAAGATCACAAGCAGTCCTTCAGGCAAAAACAAATGCTTACACACACGCAGAAACAAAACAAGAAAACGGAAGAGGCCTGTATCCTGTTGGCACATGTGATCTCAGCCCAATCATATTCACTGTTTTAGTTTTTTCTCAATAGAAAACCCCCTAAGGGTTGTGCCCATTTCATGCCCCATCTTTGCATATATTTTTCTCTACCGTGTTGCCCTTTATCACAGTTTTCCATCAAGTATAACAAAATGTAAACACTGACACTAGACTGATAGACTAGGAGTCTGTTATTATTGACATTCAAATAGCGCCACCATTCTCCTGCAATAACATTGAATCAACTTATGTTTTTAACAAGGAGTGAACAGATTTTAAGCAACAACCATGCAAAGAAAGCAAATCACAAACAAATGATTAACTTTTACAAAAATTGTATCTGACAGAAATTATTAGATCGATAAACAAACGCCTGCTGTATAAACAGCCGCGCTGAAACAAACCACATACCTTCTAATTATATCTAAATGAATTAACTTTAACCTCTAATGTACGTATACATTGAAAAATAGGATATTTCTCACCGTTTGTGGCGATTTCTTGTCGTTTGGTGCACCTCAAGACAATCTAGTGCACTCTGTCATAAGGTTAGCATGCTAACCATGCTAATGACAGATTGACTGGTTGACGATAAAGCTGGTCAACTTGCGTAAACTGCTCGCTGACAAAAAGCACGCATGCAGGCGATACACAGATGCCTATTTGGTCAATGTAAAATATAAAAAGAAATGAGTTTTGGCAGGCTGCGTTGGTGTAGCAGGTAATGTTTTGCGTAGCTCGTTTCGGGCCTCCCGTTGCAGGATCCGACCAACGAACTGCGCAGCGACCGGAAATGACGTCACACACACCCTTGTCAGGTGCGCGCGTGCCAAAATTTCAGCAAGCTCAATTTAAAAACACAAACAAAAATAATAGGATAGTGATCATGACATAAACTATTTATAATACTATCACAATAAATAATATCATAATAATATGTTTAAATTAGCAAATGTTTCTGAGGGAGGTAGCAGGCAGATATAATATAGACAATGAAGTACAGACATGTTACGCCTTGCTATATTTCAAATATACAGTAATATAATTGAAATGGCAATCTGTACAGTCGTAACCTCAAATTTAAAATCTTTATTACTATGCTGAAGAATTTACCAAAATAGGACCATTTCCAAATCCAATCTTGCAACTTAATAAGTGAAATCTGTACCTAATATTCACATAGAAACACTCTTCAACTTAGTCAAACACAACCACACACAGGGGCGGACTTACCCATTTGTCAAAGGTCGGTGACCGCCTTGGGCCCCCAAAAGCCAAGGGCCCCATAAAATGCTTTTCATACACAAGATGCGCATTAAACGTGCTTCTTGTGTATCCTGCTTGTAGCAAATGAAAATATGCATCTGAAGCTGTAATTAAATGTTGAGCAACAGTGCGTAGGCTATTATATGTTTATTGTTTTAAATGCCGCTTACTCATTTATGAGAAGGACCCAAGTAGAGGACGCATAAGCAGTTACTTTTTTGGTTGATATAATCCTTGTGTTTAAAGGTTTAATTTCCTTTTCATTACTTTTTTTCTTCAGTTTCATTTTCAATAGTCCAGTCTGCAGTTTTTGTTCAGACCAATCCACCACATAACCCCATTTTAAATTAATATAATTTATACTTCTGACTCTTTTTCTTAAAAAAATGGTTTAAAGACTCAACTGTGAGGTTTATCTCAACTGTAAATCAATTGCTATTTCATTAAAGAAAGCCATCATAACATGTGCATGAAAAATGTAGAAACACTGGATACAACTATGGGGCACCATTGTGCACCAGCAAGCATCACAACAAAAAAGGAACCTCAGGTTTATCTAAGTAAATGTGTGCAAATGTATAGGGCCCCATTCCTAGATTTTGCCTGGGGCCCCCAATTCACTAAATCTGCCCCTGATCACACAGAAATGTTTTTCAACTCTTTATTTTTCTTTGACATACATTCACAGTTAAAAAACCCCTAGTTAGGGCCTACAGTGAAAGGTGAAACTTCAAAAGAGCAAATGAATGTGTATTACATCCTTAACCCTTAAAACAAAAACAAAAAAGAACCCGTGAACACAGCCTTTATACTGAACTATACTTCAAATTATTCCCTCACATTCACATTATAAAGTTGTTATCTTACGTATAAAACTAATAAGGTCCCTTTTGAAACATGAAGGAAATAAGAGACAAAATTGTTAGGTAGTTGTATGTTGTTGTTTTTTATCTGATCTTAATTTTCCTTCTGGCTCGATATAGTACAGGGGTGTCCAAACTTTTCCTAAAGAGGGCCGGATTCGACGATGTGGAAACACTGGGGGGCCGGATGCTTCTACCTATATATATATATATATATATAATGTATGTGTGATGTTGAGTTGACAGTAGCTTGTGTTTTGTTGAGGACAAAAATCTGCAAATATCTTGTTTTTAATCGCGTGCGCTAAAGAAATGAGAGCGCATATGAGTTATCAAATTGATATCACTCGCGTTTTACTGCTACATCTGGTCTAAAATGTAGTGCTGCCATCTTGTGTTGACATTTTGAAACTGCATAGGCCTATTTTGTAAATTATGCTTGGCGGGCCATACATAACATAGACTATTAAGACAGCTGCGGGCCGCTTAACATTCATCCACGGGCCGCATTTGGCCCGCGGGCCGTAGTTTGGACACCCCTGATATAGTATGTCTGTTTACCAGTCTAAAATCTCAAATCAAATGAGCATCAAAACTGTAGTATCAAAGAAAGTGTAACTTTGTCATAATAGGTTTGGGGACCTTGTTTTTGCCACATCAAGCAAAGTAATTTATTTACGCACCTGCCAAACAACATTTTTTATAATCACAGGAAACTTCACTGGTTTGATGATGGTGACCAACAGAACAAATTAAGAGAGAACAGGAAAACAAAGGCAAAGGATGCAGCAGTAGGGTTTGCCTTTTGGATAATATTGTTATGTCAGCCTTTAAAAATTAATACTGGAATGTGACTTGTAACATGGCTTTTTGTTGTATTGATTATATTGATACAGATAATCTGTTTGTCAGTTGCTTTTTGACCAAGTCATGTCACATTGGTAATGTTAGTTGGTTATTATAATACTGGTTACTGGAAAAAAGAGAACACTGTCTTTTCAAGCTGAGGTAGAGAGGTACACATAAAAAATAGTGTTAATTCATAAATAATGCAAATGAAAAATAGCATATATTGAAGATAGAGGATAACCTGATGTCCAACCAAAAAACTGGGGGTCAGCATGCAGATATGACAGTGTTTGTAGCAAATGTTTAGCCCTGCTGGTATTGTAACTATTGACATGGCAATTCCAAGACATGTCCTACTAATGTGATGTCTGAGGTAGGGTTCACTATAGTATAGGCTCCAATGTGCAGTTGACTCAAAAAGAGTGGAGTTCCATTTAAAAATGGTATAAAGAGAGGTCACAGCTTTTCATGCATATTATAATGGTCAAGAAACTTGTATGTCTCACATCAGAGTGAAGTGAAAGTTCACATGAAGTACCCACTCTCCAGTGGACAGCATGTTCGTGGAAAGAGAGCTGTATTTTTAGCGGAGTCAGAAGGAAACAGCATTCTGGGCCCAGTGTAAGGATTACTGAAATCCAGGGGGTCAAGGAAATAGGGAAAGGGCAAGGCACATCACTAATTCTTTATCAGGGAACCAGTTTACTATCTGAGAAAAAGACAAAACAAGAATGAAAATCTCATGTCAATGTACAGTACCTTTCAAAGGTTTGGGGTCAGTAGGAGTTCTTAATGTTTTTGAAAGAAGTCTTTTCTGCTCATAAAGGCTGCATTTATTTGATTTGAGAATACAGTAAAAATTAATATTGTGAAATATTAATATTGTAAAATATTATATAATATATTTTAAAATCCAAGTATTATACAATAGACTATAATAGAAAGGTTTACATTTCCAAACATTAAATTTGATAAAAAAATATCAAATTACAATTATAAAATATATTATGTACGATATTATTAAAAATAAACAAAACAAGCATAAAAAACGTGATTTTCACAATGTTACCTTTTTTAGTTGGTGCTAATACATCTGCACTTTAAGCATACGGCGCTTGCCCTATGAACAACATTAAAAAGTAACATTTAGTTCATAAAAAGGATGTTACAAGGTATATCAAGAACTTACATCAGAATACATACGTCTTTGTCTTAATATATCTTTCCATCCTCTCACTAATTCACTATTCAACTCATTTCAAGTATTTGTCAAGTAATGTTTCTGTTAAACCACATTTTTTGCTCCCATCATTATTTACTTAACTAGTTAACCCAGCACTGCATTGTTAAACCAGATTACCTGTTACCTGTCCCGATGGCTCTTCACCATCATCAGGGGCAGAGATGATCTTGCCAGTCATGGGGGACACACCGAGCACCATGGGCTTCTTTTCTGTTTTGGGAGCTCCCTCCAAGATAACCACTATGTAGTCTTGTTTGGGCTCTTCCAAAGAATCAGGCGCACTTGATGTTTCAGCTGGAGCAACTTCCTCAGCTACCACTGTGCTCGCAACATCTGGTTCAACAACACTTTCTGTAACTTCCACAAATGGACCTGCTTCTTCATCGACTATACTTACTGAAGCCTCCACAACTGCACTTTCTGCAATCACCTCTGCTGCCTTCACTTCCACACCTTCCTCAACCACTGGAATAACCTCTTCTGTTACTTTGGCTGCAGGTGTTTCCTCAAGTTCTTCAGTTGCTACAAACGGTGCATCTTCAGCCACAGCAACAGGAGCTTCTTCAGTTACCAAGGAAACTGCTGCCTCTTCTGGCACAGGGGCAACAGGCATCTCTTCAGTCAATGGGGCAACTGATACCTCCTCTGCTTCTGGACCAACAGGTGCCTCTTCTGTTACAGAGGAAACTGGTGTCTCTTCTGTCACTGGGACGACCAATATTTCCTGTTCTATCACCAGGACATCAGATGCTTCTTCTGCCGATACTGGTGAATCAAATGGTGTCTCCTCTGCTACTGGAGCCTCTTCTACCACTGTGGCAACAGGTGGCTCTTCTACAACTGGAGAAACTGGTGCTGTTTCTGTCACTGGAGAAACAAATACTTCTGCTGCTGGTGAAACAACTAGTGTCTCCTCTGCTACTGGAGCCTCTTCTACCACTGTGGCAACAGGTGGCTCTTCTACAACTGGAGAAACTGGTGCTGCTTCTGTCACTGGAGAAACGGATGCCACCTCTGTTACAGGTTCACTTTCCAAACGATCTGTTGTAGGAACCTCAGTGAGCTTCTCTGGTACAGCTTCAACTGGCACATCTTCCACGGATACAGACTCCATAGGAACAGCCTCGATCACGGAGGCAGCAGCCGGCTCTGCCGTTTCTGCTTCTGCTGGGCTGACTGATTCTGCAAGACACAATCAAGCCACCCAATAATCACACACACACACAATATTGAGAGGTATCAAATGACTTATTTAGAGGTTTTATGTGTGTGTTTGTGTGTGTGTGACTGTAGTTTAAATCAGAAGATTAATCTAGACACAGATACAATGGGAAAGAGAGAAATGCGACTACCAAAAGTAGAGCACAGAGGTTCATCCCCACTATATTAGTGATAGTTATAACAACAAAGAAACAAGCTTAAGCAGCTGAAGTAAAGTTTAATGCCTTCAGGTATGATCTATGATGTGTATCTTTGCATTTCACAGAATGTAAGAGATTTTAAGCGAGTATAATCATGCATGTTCACAGCATGCAGCTCCATTTAGGGGTTTCTCATCATTCAGAAAATACACAAAGAGGCTTTACTGCCAAATATCACCTAGAAAGGGACACACCACAATAATAACTACCACAAAAACCTTTACCACAAGAACACAGATTACCTTTACACTAAACTCAGCATTTTGAAACATTACTTTTAAAAACAGAGGATGAACTTGTCGGTGTTTATGATGCAATATTTCAGTTTGTTGTGTTTTCTGAAAAAAATAAAATAAAATTAAACACAGAATATCTTTTTGATATTTATCAATTTCATTTTATTAATTTTATTAAATGGCTTTGAATCCCTTATCCATTTTTAATACATGACTGCATTTTTCAAGTAAATGAGCAATGTCATTAATCACACACACTTGACTTGGTAAGTTATTGAGATCCCTGTCAGTTCAGTCATACAGAGGAGTAGAAAGGGAAAACTAATACAGAAATAAAGCTGGCCCAGTTGCTAGGGAGCAAAATACTCAGTTTTCACAATATTAATAGGCGTGTACCAACTAAGTGATATCTGGCAGAGAAATACGTTTTGACAAATCCAAAATGTAATAACTGAACTACTACTGTTATTATAAAACAACAAATAACTACATACAGCAGTACATTTGCTTTTTGGTGTCTTTGCGTTCACTTGTGCCTCAAATAGGAAGTAAGGCAGAATAGAGGATAAAAATGACAGGAGGCTGGCTCAGATTTGTTAGAAGATTGAGAGTGAGAGTGAAGCTAAGAGTAAGAAATTAGGAGAACAGGAGTAGATGGTCTGAAGTGTGTCCATTGGAATGTTTGGTCACATGTAACAAAAAGCAGCAACTTTGGATTCTCACAGTGGTTTCTACAGTTATCAATATTTGAAAAACGTATAATTTATAACTTTTTCAAGTTATAAATTTATTTATATAATTTTCAAAAATTTCCAGCAAAATCCAGGAATATAGCAAAAATATACACAATAAGCTGTGTGCTATAAAGTGGGATGACATTATTGTTTCGCAAGCATCAAATTCTGTAGTATAACATCGATGCAACCAGAGGAAGTACAGTATGATGAGGACTATACAGTTAATCACATACACTATAATTTAGTTCATGCGTCTCTGAGCACCTTAAAACTTCAGTTTATGACTAAAGAATCTACTTGTAAGGGAGGAAAAATAAGGATAGATAGAGAGACCTGCAGGATTCAAGCAATAAAATCTCTAAATTTTGTTCAGGTGCCAATTTTTGTTCTTCTTAGGATGTAAGGTTAACGTGTTCAGATAAAGTGAGACCGTGACCATTTTGCTAAACAGAACATTTGAGTCTTCTATATCTTGTGTGTATGGGTGAGTGTTTGAGTACCAATGAGCCATTTAGGACTCTGTATCAGTGGCCTCTGCTACGGCCTCATCTTGGGAGGCTGGTGGCGTACCGTTGCTCTCTGACGCCGGCTCTTCAGCTTGGATAACAGGAGTTACGACAGCCTCTGCTGCTGCTTCTACTTCCTCTGCAACCTTCTGCACTTCCTCTGCCACCGCTGCCACCTCCTCTGCTGTCTCAGCAACAACCCCCGCCACCTCAGCAACCACCTCTGCAGTCTCTGCGACCGTCTCGGCAACCTTTTCCACAACGGTCTCAAGAGTTCCTGTCTTCCCTCCAGTGGCCTCGGCTGCTTCCAGCAAGACCTCAGGTGCCTCAGCAGGAACATTCTCCTCGGCTGTGATCTCTACAGTTTCTGCCACCTCACCTTCCTCTGCACCAGCTTCTTCTAAACAGACAATAGAGAAGAAAGAAAAATAAGGCATCACGCTACGTTTTTATTTTTACTCACTTCTGAATCTCACATAAAAATGACTGGGTTGAAATTATATTTTGCCTTAAGAAAATGAAACCCATTTTAGGACAATAAGAATTTTTTAAGCACATTTTTTTGAAAAGCATATTTTGCAATCAAAATCTCAAAAAAAAAAAAAAAAATTATAATAACAGTTTCTGCCACCTCACCTTCCTCTGCACCAGCTTCTTCTAAACAGACAATAGAGAAGAAAGAAAAATAAGGCATCACGCTACGTTTTTATTTTTACTCACTTCTGAATCTCACATAAAAATGACTGGGTTGAAATTATATTTTGCCTTAAGAAAATGAAACCCATTTTAGGACAATAAGAATTTTTTAAGCACATTTTTTTGAAAAGCATATTTTGCAATCAAAATCAAAAAAAAAAAAAAAAAATTATAATAAAAATAACAATCAGTATGCTGCAGTAATTCAAATCATCCTGTCATAAATTAACTTCAAATAATACTACCATGATATGTTTTTACAAATTAGAGAATCAGATAATTTTTCTCATCATTTATTATTATTTATATAATAAAAATAATTATTACTATTTATTACACATTACATTGAAATTCTATTCTGAAAACAGATTTTTCATTTATGAATACAGAGATGTAATATTATAGATCTTGCAAAATATAACTTTCGATTCAGGAGTATAATGATACCTTGACATTTATTGACAGTTTTTGTAAGGTGGTACTATAATCACCAATATCTATAATATTACTTTCCTAATATTCATAAATTAACAATCTTTTGTTTTGAGAACTGTATACTAACTGCAATTAATTACCTAAGGAAATTTAGGTAATGAATTTAATTTATGCTAGTTACCTAAGAACATATTTAAAGCATTTACACTTGCCACCAAGCCTTTCAAAATCTCTCACACACAGCATCCATCTTATCAAACCTCCTGGAAACTCACATAAATGGGTAAACAGGGAATATAAATCTAGCTTTGTCAAAATCACACACAGCCCGATCCCTGCAGTCAGCATGCAAAACCCAAGAATGAGGAGGGAGGGTGAAAAGAGAAACTGAACAGAAAGAACAGGGAGAAAGGGGCTGGGAGGACAGGTGAGGAGAGGGAATACAAAGATGGTTGAGCCTTACCATCTGTTCAAAGTTAGCAGTACCAGCAACTCTGTGAATTCCAGCAAAACAGAATAACAACCAAAGGGGCTTTGTTGTGCATGTTTAATTAGTTAACTCACAGAGGGAAGTATTCTTTTACGTCTTTCAATTTCTACTGTATAACACCACAATCAACATTTTAAATAAGTGTTTGGAAAACAGGGAGAAAGGGGCTGGGAGGACAGGTGAGGAGAGGGAATACAAAGATGGTTGAGCCTTACCATCTGTTCAAAGTTAGCAGTACCAGCAACTCTGTGAATTCCAGCAAAACAGAATAACAACCAAAGGGGCTTTGTTGTGCGTGTTTAATTAGTTAACTCACAGAGGGAAGTATTCTTTTACATGTCTTTCAATTTCTACTTTATAACACCACAATCAACATTTTAAATAAGTGTTTGAAAGTCAATGGAATGAGAAATATCAGTTCGATGGAAAAAGCAGGAATCCTAACGACATTAGCTCAGGAGAGAATCATCCAAAAAGTTCTGACTGAAGACTATAGGTCACCAGCCCCGACTGTCCGAATTTGTTTATTCTGGAAAGAGTCAGAACAAAGAGACAGGAAAGTCAGGAAAGAGATTAGGTGAAGTTTTGAGTTCGTTGTTCAATATTATGATTTCTTAGTTTTTTTTTTGGCATTTGAAAGACCACAGTATAAAAAAAGTGTGTATATATTGTCTGGTAAGACTTTCTGGACTGGACTGCAGTCATTAATAGAGGATCAAAGGCAAGTAAGTAAGTTGGGAAAAAGGGTTGTGAGAGAGAATGGGAGTGCACAGGGGTGCAGACAGGTCTATTCAGGTTTATTTAAGAGGAAAGTGACAAAGTGTCAAAGAGAAAGGCACCCATTTCTGATTAACAGGCTTTCTGACAAATAGGATCAGGGTATCAGGTGTGTTAGAAGGGTAACATGAGAACAACTATTTAATCCAATAATACATTTACATTTATGCATTTGGGAGACGCCTTTATTCAAAGTGATTGCATTCAAGGTATACATTTTTTCAGCTCATACTTTCCCCACGAATTGAACCTTGGCATTGCTAGTGCCACACTCTACAGGAATGCTGTTTCATCAAAATCAAGCTTGTTTAGCTCACTTTTCTGTTTCAGTCTGTGGAAAATCTAGGCTCTTTATAAACAAGCATTTGGCAGTGCAGTTTAACCATTATTCTACCAATATCTGCCCATAATAGTGTCATTACAGGATATTTGTAAAACTTAAGTCATTCCCACTTGGCATATAGCAAATATTAATTAGAACAGGTCATAACCTATGTGCCAAGAATACATTTTTGTCCAGTGTTTTGCAGCTATCAGCCAACAAGGTATCATGATCGACTGAATGGGAGGAGACTGAAAAGTAGGGGGCGTCATCATTTAGTTAACCTTTGACCTTCAGAAACCAAGGCTATAATACAGTTTGAGTTTACACAGAAATAACTCCCAAAAACACTTGTTATGCAGCAGTTCAGATCATGCGAGTTAAAGCACAAGTTAGTTTCAACAAAATTCACTAAATGGATCCTACTGGTTTTAAGACAAACAGATGTGTTACACAGACATTTAAGAGACAGGACTGTAATTTGTCCATTTAAATATCATAGTTATTTATTATGGTACATCATGGAGAGATTATGACATAAAAAGATCACACATGAACTCACCACTGCCATTCTCCTCACCTAAAAAACAACAACAACAACAAAAATATTAAATGATGGCACACTGCAATCTGAAATGTAATTAAGCCCTGAAGCTGCTGTATAAAGCTTTCTGTCAACAGTCACTCCCTCATATCAGACCACATTACAACACATAATATCCCCTTATTTATAATACTTGAACGAGAGAGCTTTTTAATGCTGCTGTCATTTAGATAAGACAGTTTAATAATGTTTGGCTCAGATGCAGGAGTGTTAGAGACGCTTGGATTTGACACCGTCATTTAATGAGCTGGAAGTGGATTTGGCAGGACTGTGATAGTGAACTAAGAGGGCAGCTTTCAGCTGTCTGGCATTACCGTGCTGACCACAAGATAAATGTGAGAGGGTGCCAAATGTCTTCCACATACCCCAACATGTCTTTTGTCGTGGTTGTAATTCTGATGTTTTGGAAGGGCTGCAATGGATTATTTATTGTCATCTGCATTAGATCTCATATTTTTGGATTCAGACTTATTCTAAATTGACAATTTAGATCAGCATTCCTGATGCCACTGAGAATGAAATCTTCAGGGTTACTATCAGTGCCGTGTGAACAGCATTGTTTTAAAAAATATGTCCAATAAGCTGCTGAAGATTATCTGCATATTACCTTATGCCTGTATCTTTCATCTTGAGAAAGTTATGCTACTAGTATAAAATTTTCTACAGCCAGGTAAATGGTTTCTGCTCTTGCACCCTAGTTTTAACAGGCCATAGGAAACTCCTTATCAGAATCCCAGAAGTGATTAAATTACAACACTAAAAGCAGAATTAACCAGCCCATAGGTGAGACTTACCCTTGGGTGGCCATGCTTTGGGTTTCCAGTCAGACTTGGGACGAGCATCAATTTCAGAAACACGATCAACAAAACGTGCGTGGTCTGTTGAAACGGTTCTATAAGCCTATCACAGAATTCAATAAAGACATTAATTAATTCAACAAGTGAGCTGACATCAAACTTTATCATCAATGGTTTGAGTTTTAGTCAGACTTACATATGCCAAGCCACCTGCGAAGGCTCCACCGCAGAGCACGACATAAAGGAAATTCTCACCAGAGCCGCCAGGAACTGACGACATGAGCCTCCGTGGAACTACTGCATTAGTAAAGACAACAGGAGTAAGACAAAGATTTTGGATGTGTGAGGCAACAATGTAAGAAATCCTTTCTCCCTCTCTCAGTTTCAAGATTTAATCAATTTAATAGAACTTAAAATATTATTTGTAGTTAATAGTTAATGTTTTAGTTAAAGTGCCTGACACAGAGATTGACCTTCATGGCAGTCAAACCAGAGCTGCTTTCTGCCCAGTAGGTCACTGCCTGATTGGATTCTGGGCAATGGTTTTAGGTACCTATAAATATGCCTGTCAGCATTCATCTAGATATTTATTGTGTTCTTGCATCTCCACGACTCAGAAATATGGTGAAGATAATCTTAAGTGAACAGCATTTTAAACTATGGTTGTGAAGCCTACTAAGTGGACTCAAAATAAAATTCAGGTTTGAAACCCTCTATATACAAGTGTTACTGCAACAGTTATGGGTTTATATAAATGTATAGACATCACCAGTCAATGATTCCTCAATACATAAAAATAATTATGCATTATTTTCTTACTTAGATAATTGCTTATATCACCAAATATTTCATTTTATATACTATGCTTTATTGACTATCAAAATAGTCTCCTTAGTGCTGACAGTTCCTTGTCCTAAAAAAAGTTAGAGGGCAGGGAGCAACTTAAATTTAGAAAACCATCAGTGCAGTCTAATCAGGATAGGAGGGCAAAGATCATTCTGACACAAACTTTGTAGATTTTTTTAAGGAGTAACTTCAATACTCTCATTAAGATAATCCAGTCACTCGTGCCCAGCTAGAGTAAATAGGTTCTAGACACCTCTGTGTTATTTATATCAGCTAATCTGTTAATCTTTTCCAGGAGTCAAAGGGTGAAGCAAACAGAAAGCGATACATGCTCGGTTAGACTACTAGGAACCAACATAACTTTTTCAATGTCAGATGCTGATGACAATATCTAGTTTAGGTTGGCAATGGCCGATATAATTCCTATATTTACATAATACCATTTAACAACAGCAAATAAGAGATAAATGACGAAAGTAAACTCATATCTCACACAATATTTACAAAATGAAAAAAAAAAAACCCAATATGGTAGTCGTCTTAAGTCTTATACTGGCATCTAGTGGTGTGGATGCAGCATATAAAAAAAGTAATAAATTAATTTAAAAAAATTTAGTTACCAAAAATGCCCTGTTTGCAGTCAGTCACATTTATTTTATTCCACAAGTTAAAGCATCCAATAATATTTTTTTATTTAACAACACTATATTCAAATTTCACCATTTACAGCATCATTTACTCAACCCCATGTCTGTTGAAACCTATGAACTTTTTGAACCAACTAACCAGCAAATCTCCCTCTGCAAAGAGATTAATCACAGCTTGATACTGGAACGGTTGAGTGAAAAAGAATTACAATGAAAGGCTTTAAGCAAGTGGTATCTGACAAGTGTAGGCCTACCGTCCATCCTCTCATGGCTATTTGAGGAGATATTTATTGAACAGGACAGACAGTGTGATTATATCTATGCTTATTTCAACATTTTCATGTAATATCTTATTAACTGCATTACAAACATCCTAACCTAGATTTTCAAATACACTTATCCAATACAATCAAGCACAGCACTGTAAGGGCAGACAAATGTCTCGCTTCAAGAATGTTTGCATGTTTATTCAAACAACCAGGGTTTACCAACAGGGGTACTACCCCTAGGGTACATAAAGGAATTGCGGGGGTTTGTGAGATTGAAATGCCAGTGCTAAATTAAATATAATAAGAAAAGCAAATGTTTAGAAGCCTAAGGTAGAAAAACTCAGAACTACATACACAAAGCCATGAGCGAAAACAGAACTGAATTTTAAAAAAGCATGAGCTAGCGCACAAAACTTCAGCCTAATGAATAACTACTAGTATCTAATAATAACTAGTCACAATTGGAATACATACGAGTCAGCACTAAATAGTTGATGTCTGAATGTACCTAAAAAATAATATTAGTACCTAATGGAATGGATACTAGTAGCTAAAAAAATAAGTACTAGTAGCATGAAAATAGAGTAAATTTCAAGGATTAAATGTAACACGGCTTGCCATACAGCAGAGTTCCATAGGTCAGCGCGCCTGCGTCTATAGCTCGACCACGTAAACAACCACGTGAGCTGTACGTGAGTCTATGGTGGAAATATACTATGGCACCCAGAGAACATTGAAGGTCACAAATCAAGCAGTATGAATACTTACACCATGATGTCAAACTTCAGATTTCAACCGATACCCTATTACGCAATTTTGTGTTTCATAATCCATTTAGTGAAGACAGAATGAATTTGACAGAACAAACATTAATCGAATCACGTTCAAGAGTCCACAGCTAACTTTTCACAATGTTTAAAATGCACAGGGATGGTCAATGTTTTTTTTTCTTCAATAATAGATCTCTGCAAAATGACTATTAGTGCAGATCTGCATTGCCCAACATGGCTACATTTTTGTGTGCTTGGTGCCAGGCTGCGGTTTGAGAAGTGTACATTGTGTTCCCTGCAAATGCCTGCGAACATGTGTAAGTGTAGTAGGCGTGTAACCTCTGAAGGGCCCTAAAGAAATCTCGAAAGCCATTTAAAAATGTGGAGCACCAATAGGATCCGACGTTGAGACTGACCTTCATGTCCCCTTAACCCTAAACCACATGTAACCTGCCCAAAAAATTTGTCGTTTTTGTAAAATATTATGTTACAGCTCGCTCAAGCACATTTTCATTGTAAGCAACATCGAAATGTGTGAAATATCATATAATATATATCAAATAACAGATCGCAAAATCCCAAAACGCACTGCAAATTACATGACTTCTAGGAAAAATGAAACTTTATGAGACAGATTAGATGGTGCTCACCATCTCTACTGAGGTGTGCGCGGTACAGGGACTGTCGCGCCAGAGGCCCACACCTCTGCCAGGCTGCTCTGCACGCAAACATCGTCCAAACTGCGAGTCCAACGGAGGCGCAATGAATGACTGAGAAAGTGCGGAGACAGTTGGAGGGGAGGAGTGAACATGAGAGGAGGAGAAAACGCTCGGCTAAATCCTCCCACTGCTGGGATTCCGTGGCACTGCCTTCAAAGCAACGAAGTATCATTTCTATTTACTCAAATAGTCTTTTAAACTGTATTATTTGTTTAATTTATGCAACTTACATTGCAAAAACATCTAAATTGAATTAAAGTTCCACACGATTATCCCAGTTTTCGCAGATTTATGGTACCAGCACTTACAGAACATTTCCCTAATCTTAGTGTATGGTTCCCGTTTATTTTCATCCCAATTCTTACGTTCCAATAATGTTCACAGGGGTGTTTGTGTGACAACCTAATAAGAACATATAGAACATTTTCTAATAGTTGTTTTCTAGGTTTCTTAACTGGACACCAATGTTACCAGAAATTTGCAGAATGGTTTTTGTGTAACAACCTGTCTACTGTTAGCATGAGTTAAATGTTTATTATACTATTCTGTTTAATAGTATGTTTAAATATACAGTATGCTTTTTTTTTTACAGTAAGCTGCAGTGATTAATAAGACAGGACATTCTCCAGAGCTCTCTGGCCAATTAATTAGTATACTATTATGAGATTTTGGCTCAGAAAATTTACCATTACACCTAACATATTCGCTTTTTTGTGTCCATGCATGTTCTCCACTGTATGAAGGTAATCTTTTTACTCAAATCATCAACTTGTTTCTTCTAAACACATTAACTCTGACTCTTATTGAATATTAAAAATTTAATCTTGGAACGTCACTGGTTTGTTGACACTGAATGTTGGCTTCAAAAGTCTGATCCCGTGGAAAGAATTGACAGTTGTATTAACTTAATTAGGATAGACAAAGTTCAAGAATGATTCTGTAATTGTTTTGCTTATAAACCACATCATAAGTCTAAATTGAAGGGAACAAAGCTTAACCGTATATTTAACAATATTTATATCTCTGCAACTCATGTTTGCTGGAGTCAAGAGAGAGTGACTAGAGGCAAGTTATATATACACATCTTTAATAAACATTATTGTACATCTTTCAAAAGCAGAGGAAACAGTGAAACAGGAAACACAGAAGATCCACAAAACACAGAGCAATCGTTGCCCTACAAAGGAAAAAACAGTTACTATTACATACTATTACAACAAAATTTACAAATGACACTGGGCCTCATTTATCAATCTATATCATAATCATAATCAATCGCATGCCACCAATCTCATCGTATGAATGATCGTATGTTGATAAATGTGGCGGCAGAAAACAATCGTCATTTGAATATCACGCCCCTATAAACACCCTGGTTTAGAAGCCTCGCCCCTGAGTTTACGACACAGAGAAACGAAACCCGGCCAAAAAGAGGAAGTAATCTCATAAAAGAGAAATTTATCTTACTCCAAAAACACCCGTTAACCATGTAATTGCAAACAATTAGGCTACATTCATTTATGTAATTTATATGTATATTCAAATACTGGCAAATATAAACAGCCTATTTAGTTCCCCTCACTCTACAACAAATATTTTAAATTTAACGGTATTCAGAACAGAACAAGAATGAAAAATAAGTAGTTATAAAATTATATATTAAACTATAAAATAAAACACAAATTAGGCTATAGTGGCATTCATTACAAACAGCATAAATGTCAAGCAAAACTGAAAAGGCATTGGGCTCACGCGCCTGTCTCAAATGTTTCCATTTCTGCCATATTTGTAACATTTGTTTGCATAACTATTATTCATTATGTAGCCTAAACATGGCTTTATACTTCACTCATGTTCTAATATCCGTGTAAAATCCTTCACATGTGCAAAATTTTTGTTTGGGCGCTGCATGCTGATTTTACAGCGGACCTTTTAAAATAAACAGTGTAACTTTTATGTTTGGTTGACTGCATTTTAGCTTGATGATGAATGGCTGAAATGTCAGGCAAACTAATGTTGTTTGTGTGTGCGTGAGGCGCCTGTGCGATCAGATGGATTAAATCAAATAAAGATGAATATCTTAAAATAAAGAAAATATTTTTATAAATAAATACATTTATTATCTTTAATAAATAAAGAAAATAAAATGCATTGAGTGTCACAAAAACGAGCGTAGCCTATACTTGTTGCACAGTGTTTTTTTCCCTTTTGTTAATCTGTTAATTATATTATAGCCTATTATATATTTTGTGTGATCCTATTTATTTTATTCCTTTTATAGACTTAATTTCTGTTTTTCTCCTTTCACAGAAGCGCTGCAGGTGCATGATGCGACGATTGAATCCTCATGGTCTTGTTTACGCTGCTATTCACGCATATAAAGCTAAAGCCCTGAATAAAAATAAATAAATCTCCACCGTATTTACTATGCTGCGCGCAAGTTCAGGTAACTCAAAAACTTGCGTACACGAGCTGAGACCAGACGTGAGATTTGATCGTAGCCACCGCTCACGTCCACATTGATAAATTCCAAGTTTTGCGTTGAAACGACAGTACACCCAATTTTCTGTCGTACGTTCGTTTCGTAAATGAGGCCCACTAACACTGACTAAAGAGATGACAATGGTTTTACTTACATGGCCTCATGAATTACTCTAACCAATTCCGTGTTTTGTACTCATGCACATCAGTGCTGTGCTGTTTAAACAGCTGGTGGGGAACAGAGAGTGCGTTTATAAAAATAAAAAAAGAAAGTCTGTGCATATGTTTGAGAGATCATTCAAAGTGAGTTACCAATGCCCACAAGACAGCAGTGCTTCCAAATGCCAGTCCTACTCTCAGCATGTTTGGCTTGGAGGGATCCGGTTTGGAAGCTATAAAGAAATTTCTGCTAACCACTGAAAAGAGAGAGAAAAAGCAATCCTCAAAAAAAAACGTATATATTTAACACAATGTTTGATTTATTGGACAGTTTTGGTAACTTGATAGTTTGTATATGAATTGATTTATTAACCCACTGGTGGCAGTTTTCCAAAAATTTAAAATGTTATTATGTACAATATTCCCATTTTGTTAGATGTAATACGTATGAATGTAACAATTATTAAGATAATAAAAAATAAACATTTTCAGTGTCCTTGGTTGTGAATCACAAAAACCTGAAAATGGCAATTAAAACATAATATATATAGATTACAAATGTATTCTAAAACTTTAAATAAATGCCTGTAACATATAAATAACTTATACGTGCGATGAAACTATAATGCATTGGCTGCTGTGTTGCTAGTCTTGCTATGCTAAGCAAGGTCAGGCCATACTGCTTTGCTAACTTACATGAGGCGAATAAACAAATATACCGAGGAAATGTACTGAGACTATAATGTACGCCAAATATCATTTGCATTGTCGTACTCACTCTTATTGACAGCTGAAGTCCGCAACAATAACCGACCGAGAGGCATTTTGACAGCGTTTCTCTCCCAGACAAAATGCGATCCTTGCTCGATTACTTTCCCTGACTCCTGGAATGGCTGACCTAGTGGCAAGTAGAGTAATCGATCACGAACGAATGAAACACACTCGAGTGAACATACAACCATTCATTCAAAAAACTCTATATTCATGAAAAATATTAAAGGTTTTCTTTTTTTATTGACAATGTTCTCTAAATAGATGCTGTAGTCTTTGGTCTCCTGGAAAAATATAAATTAAATAAAAACTCCCAAAACAATAATAAATGTGTATGAGAAAATACATTTATTATCTTGGAATGGAATGATACATAAATATATTAAAATTATCCTGAATCTATCAAATCTAAAAATCCTTCTAAATTTTCCACTCAAAAAATACTTGTGTATACACAATTTTTTTTTAAACTATTTTTCTGTTGAACAAAAATACAGGAATAATCAATATCTAAATGATATCTCTCTAACACACTTTTAGCTGAATATATACCATGTAAAGCCACATAACCTCTTTTACTTTATTACTTAAACAGTATTTTCCACAAATACTCCACGTTTTACTCCAGTTTATACACATTTGTCCACAATAGGCTTTTATGAGTAGCTGTTTCATCAGTTATAATAAACATATGTTCATTAGTACACTTGCTCCCACAAGCCCTTACAAATGTATAATTTGCTGAGATATGGCGTCAAACACAACAGCATACGACCAAGATAATATTGCCATCTAGTGACTACAATGCATTCGGCATAACAGGCATCATTTCAATATATATATATATATATATATGCTTGGTCGTACATTTATTGTAATCGCCAGGGCAACACTGTCATTTAATTTCAAATGATGTATATTTATCGTATAATTACATATTTTAATGTATAATATATATACTTATATTTATATTTAAAAAAGTTAATTTCATCCCCGCCTCGGAAATAGTGCACACTCAGCGCATGCGCAGTTCACCGCTTGACCCGGGGAGAAGCAGCGTCGCCATTTTGGTTCTGAAGGGGGGCCTGTTGTCACCACGTGAAGGCGAGAAGCCCCAGACAGCGAAGTTCGGGGGGCTATTACGATACGGCAGACAATCCGGCCAGAGGATCGCGGATTCCGATTCATGTTCAGAGCAAAGTCACGGTGATCAGTACCCAAGAAGAATCAGAAGCATGCCCTCGATAACTCTGCCGCCGAAGGAGAACGCTCTCTTTAAGAGAATATTGGTAAGTTGGGGAAAATATATCTGCAAACGAACGCTGGATTGTTAATAATAGAACGCAAGCGTGTGTCAGTCGCCTTCCTATTTTAGCCAGGATCTCTCTCCGCTGACCTCAAGAGAAACCTACTAAGAGTCTCTGCAAGCTAACAGAGAGCATTGGCTTTTTAACTTTAAACCGCATAAACACATTTCATTACACCAAATACACAAAATAATGTTCTTTTTAGCAGCATCATATGACCCCTTTAATACACGTAACATGACTATTAGCTCATGCACGTTCACGCACTTTGAGAGCAGATGAATTTGCCCGACACAGAACGGCTAAGCGCAAAGATCAGTGATTTGGTAGCTGTGTGGACGGAATAAACATTAAACAGTGCTAAACAACGTGTCGTTTGAGGGTTTTGTGCACAAGTCATG
Source organism: Sinocyclocheilus rhinocerous (assembly GCF_001515625.1). Classification (NCBI taxonomy): domain Eukaryota; kingdom Metazoa; phylum Chordata; class Actinopteri; order Cypriniformes; family Cyprinidae; genus Sinocyclocheilus; species Sinocyclocheilus rhinocerous. Next base: position 796,107 of record NW_015624541.1, on the reverse strand, counting down.
CCAAACACTGGGTTGAATCGATTAGTCACCGTACAAGTGAACAGAATGAAAGTTAATCCATTTAAAGCAACACTAACCTCAAAATAATAGAGTATGAAACATACGAAGGCATTGATGCAATAATTACGTTAGTGTGTCGTTTACAGATTTGTTATGCAAGCTTTATTGGAAAAACGTGATTTTAAATACACCATTATTGTGCATTATTGGACAATTTAACTAGTACCTGAACGCTAGTACGCTACCCCTCAAATCTGCTGTCAGATCCTAACTGGAGAAATCATGCATTAACATTAACCAGTAAATTATATAAAAATGTGAAAATAGAAGCTTTAGTCCATGAATCAGGATTCTTAGTCATGTCAAGGGAGGGACATGTTTTTGAATGGACAAAAGTGGGTGTAATGCAAGATGAGTGAATTAATATTGATATTAGTTAGTCGATATACTGGATATATTGTTTTTAACAATTATTCTGTTACTGTTACTGAGATTTAATAATAGCTGAACCTTAAACTTGTCAACATATAGTAGCACACTAGCATGTAGTGTGTGTTATATGCTGACACAGTAGCATGTAGCAAATCTGCTTTGACTAAAAGCTGCAAAACTTTGTGATTTCACAGGGGTTTTAATAAGATTATGCCACAAAATACAGGTTTAATTGATTAAGTATCAAGTTTACTTTTAAGGTTCACACAGAAACCAAAAGAGAATGTGCTGTGGGAGACTGACTTGCTTGACAGGTTGGCTGTGTCTCAAAACCTGGTTAGCTGTCTGCCTAGACAACATTTATGATCATGTTTCTGGGCAGTTCAGCTTTCTAGGACACAGCTGGTAAAATGACTACTCTGATAGAGAACAATTAAAAATAGTTTTAAGCATCCAAATGATGAACTTTTGTTGTTATGAAACTCTTTGTGCTTTAAAGTCACCATGAAATCAAAATTGAAAAAGCTTGTTTTTTTAATGGAATATTGTAGTGTTTATTATAAATAATTTATCCGTGCACTTCATTATTTTATTTTTTTAATTCATGTGCCCTCGTAATTTTTTATCAAAAACGTTAACCTCCCCTCCCCCTCAAAACGACTAATCTTCTCTTTTGGTCACGAGCTATGGCGCAAGGGCGGAGCTAGTGACGTGAGGGGTAAACGATGGGGGAAAGCTGAAGCTGATGCTTCACTTTATAGCACTGACACCAGTCATGAGTACGTTAACCCTAAACATTGAAAAGATATTAGGATATTAGGACAACATTACTCTTAGGACATCGCAAACTAATTTTTTTTTCATGAATATGACTTAACCTGATGGAGGACGCGCTCATCAGGCAGTCTCTCTCTCTCTCTCTCTCTCTCTCTCGCTCGCACGCGTGCGCTGTTTATGTCATGTTTTGTGCCGTTGATCGACGTCGTCATCCTTAATAAATAAAACATTTATTCATGCTTGGGTGTCGGCTGTGAATCCAGTGGAGAGAAATCCCCCACCGCTAACTGCAAACTGGCATTCAGATCTGCTCCATTTTGCTTCCAACGATCCAATCAATTCCCGAAGGACGAAATCAAGTCCCGCCCTCTCATTTCAGATGCCGTTTCACTCGGATATACATCACATTAGAGAAGAAAAGACCATCGCAACTTCGGTTTCATGCCGACTTTAAGAAGTTGTAGTAGTTTTTAGGTTGTAGTGACTCAACAGTCATTGCCCAGTCATTGCTCTTAATTAGTAATGTGTATTAATGACCAGTCATGAAACATCCCCAAATGGTTGTTTTTACTGATTGTTAGACAGTCCTGATTTCTGTTATTCCAGAATACAGAGTTAGACATTCAAAGTCATCTGACGATGGTTTATTTGTGTTTTCTAACATCTGTTTCTGTTCTGTCACAGAGAGGTAGGTCTGTCGCAATAATCAATATATCGACTTATCGCGCAATATATGTAAACGACCTCAATAATTTTGGGGGACGCAATATATCGCCCATTATATTTACTTAAAAATTTATGTCACTATGTTTTGTACATTACACTTGCGCCTGTGTCTTTTGCAGCTTCTCGTACATAACGTGGTGTAGTCATGAGGAGCTAGTTCAAATTTTATAAAATGCTTCTACAAAAAAATGTTTCATCTGCAGATATGATCTTGTTTAGAGATCTGTGCCTTTGTGCATACGGACATCTGACTGCTAAGTAGTGATTGTGTTTCTCAGCAATAGTGTGCACCCTTAATTTACAGAGAAAAGAAGGTCAGGGAAAAA
>NW_015624541.1:791924-793746 GCF_001515625.1 Sinocyclocheilus rhinocerous | reverse complement strand
CTAAATATTCTTAAAATTAAAAGTTTGTTGTCATTTGGAAGTGTGTAGGCCTTGCATTATTATGCTGTTACATTATGATTATATATTCAGTGGCATAAAATTGTCTTTAAAATGACAATAATATCGCTTATCGCAATTATTTCTGGGGCAATATATCGCACAACAAAAAGTTGTTATCGTGACAGGCCTACAGAGAGGGAGCTTGAGTTGCTAAAAGACCTTATTTTGATTTAATTTCTTAGACTCACACATAACTTTTCAGTCATGATAACAATGCCAACAGCAGAGCCTAAAGAGATCTGTCCATTAAACATGATTATGCCAGAGGGCATTCCTTCATGTTACTGTTATGTTGATATTTGGCAGACAGCTCTGGGATGTCTAAACTGTTGTGGTGACCAAAGTAGATCGTAATCTGTTTTGTAATCAACATCTCGCCATCATAGCATTTTTTTTCTGAGCATGCCACAGGCGTTTTAACAGCATTGTGAACTACTTTAATAAGAGTTACATGAGGAAAGGCTGGAATACACTACACAATTTTTTCCCCCCCATTTACAGTCTGAACAAGTTGAAGCTAGTTGCCAAAAGTCAGAGCCAGTCTGCAGATTTGAGTTGACAGAAAATCACATAGTGTATGGTAGTCAAAGACTCTTCTTTTTAACAGTTGGAGGATATTATGGTGACAAGAGGTGCGTCCGATTCCTTTCTTGCACTGATATCTTGATTATCCAGCTCATGTCTTTGCAGGAGTTCATGAACTCCTTTTGCCTTTGTATCGTCTTCTACAGAGTGCTAAGGTGATTCACACTTGTACAGTGAGTGTCCTGATTTTATATTTGGAATCGTGATGTGCCTCACACTTATTTCTATGTGGTTTTGAAGGTGATTTAAAGTGTTCGGAAGATGTACATCGCTAACCACACACCTTAACCTTACTTTCATTTTGCCTAATGCGCAGTGAAAGTGTTATTATTAGCGTGCGTTTTCCATTTTATGTCTTGCAGAGATGCTATGAACACAAGCAGTACAGAAATGGGCTCAAGTTTTGCAAACAGATCCTGTCCAACCCGAAGTTCGCCGAACACGGAGGTAAGCCCATTCTCAGACATTCATTACTTCACTTTCTCATCATTTTGACTAATTAAATTTGTTGAGCGCATGATGATCTCTTTTTTTTCCATCCCGCAGAGACCCTTGCAATGAAAGGACTGACTCTGAACTGCTTGGGCCGAAAGGAGGAGGCGTATGACCTAGTGCGACGTGGCTTACGAAATGATCTGAAGAGTCATGTCTGTATCCTTAACACTTTTTCCACTGTCAGTAGATTCATAAAAAGCGCTGTCAAAAGAATAATGAGTAATATCTGTGCACAACTGTTAAAGTGAAGTTAAAGTGACGTGATGTGTGGCCAAGTATGGTGTCCAATACTCGGAAATTGTGCTCTGCATTTAAAGGGGTCATATGATGCGATCCCGGGGAGCAGTTGGGGGTTCGGTGCCTAGCTCAAGGGTCTCACCTCAGTCGTGAGAGCTTTTTATCGTTTTTAACCTTACCACATTTTAAAGGCACAATATGTACGATTTTTTTATTAAAATATCCAAAAACCACTAGAACAGTGTTATATATTTTGCTGACTTGTGTACTTACATTATCCCAAATGTTTCGAAGAATGTTTAAATCCAGAGAAATAGGCAATTTTAACTAGTGACACGGACCGTGTCTACAGTGTCATTGTGTCGCCTGCCAATGACGTCATAACCCCTCAATTTCCGGTTTTGTTTTGTAGAAAACATGGAAAAACCAAAGACGCTTTAATATG
>NW_015624541.1:786061-790956 GCF_001515625.1 Sinocyclocheilus rhinocerous | reverse complement strand
AGTAGGGCTGCACGATAAATCGCATGCGATATTTAACGCGCATCTTGTCAGTAAAGCCATTCTGTAATCAGCGGTAAATCTCCATCACGTGCGGGCTTTCACATGGAGCAGCATTAACTACACAGAGCCGTTGTTCACTGACGAGCTGCGCAAAACATGCGCAAAATATGATCGTGGTTTTAAATATCGCATGCGATTTATCGTGCAGCCCTACCGTGAACACACACCCGGAGCAGTGGACAGCCATGTGCTGCGGCTCCCGGGGAGCAGTTGGGGGTTCGGTGCCTAGCTCAAGGGTCTCACCTCAGTCGTGAGAGCTTTTTATCGTTTTTAAATATGTTGTGCGTTTTAATAGACCGGTGACGACCGCACAGAGTAGCATTATAACAGAACTTTCAAATGTATCTAGTATGATAAAACAGCGTTGCTTTTTTTTTCCCCCACATACGCACGACCGGAAAGAGCGTAAGCGGTCGACTGTGGCATAATAAAAGCTCCGCTGCTTTCAAGTCGTGTGTAACGCTCGTTCAACGGCCTCGTTTCACTTCGACGGCTTTAGGCCTCACCCTGCTTCATTCTACTACGTTAACAAATCAATAGCTCATCCATGAACATGATTTCTGCCCGAGTCCCGTCGGATTGCATCGACTGTGGGGATGAAGACGACAACTCCCATGATTCCACACTCATTCACGGTGTCATCAAACTACGCCTTTGTCTATTTGTTTATTTTGAATACGCGCCCTCTAGCGGCGAAAATTACATGTTGTGCCTTTTAAGGGGAAATCGGACGCCCATTTTCCATGAGTTGGTATGGTTCTTTAGGGTCTTCATGAAATGTCTACAATTCCTCAGTGGTCGTGTAAAACAACACCCATTTTACCTTGTCAAAAAAAGCTCTGTTTACAGCGACCCGTTTTGATGCATGAGCCACACAAGACACATTTATATGCAAACACCATGTCAAAGTGAATTTTGCATCTGATGTCCCCTTTAAATCGCAGAAAAATATTAATTAGTTTATTTTCCCGCCAAATCGTACAGCCCTAGGTGCAGTGCTGTTTCCTGTCCTTAAATTATCTTCAGGTTGGCACGTGTATGGTTTGCTTCAGCGCTCAGATAAGAAGTATGACGAGGCCATCAAGTGCTACAGGAATGCTCTTAAATGGGACAAAGACAATCTGCAAATCCTCAGAGATCTCTCACTGCTGCAGATCCAAATGAGAGACCTCGAAGGTTACAGGGTAAGTTATTTTGAATGTAAGTGCTTCCATGTGTTAGGAAACTACAATGTTCCATGGTGCAAGCCAGTAAAAATACAGTTTTTTCCAAAGTCATCCTTTCACTCAAATTGTTATGGTCATAATATAATTTGTAACATTTCGTCTATCACAGGAGACCAGGTACCAGTTACTGCAGTTGCGGCCGGCTCAAAGAGCCTCTTGGATCGGTTATGCCATTGCATACCACCTTCTGGAAGATTATGAGATGGCTGCTAAGATCGTGGAGGAGTTCCGCAAAACACAACAGGTATTTTTTTCACTGCTTCCTGTCAGTTGTCATCTACACTAAGTTTATTGTTGCAGATAGCTTAGTAATGAATAACACCAAGTGTTTGTTTTTGGATGCCACTGAGGTTTGTTGTTGATTGTGTTTCAGACATCTCCAGATAAAGTGGATTACGAGTACAGTGAGCTGTTGCTTTATCAGAATCAGCTGTTGAGGGAGGCCGGGCTTAGCAAAGAAGCCCTCGATCACCTGACCAACTATGAAAAACAGATCTGTGACAAACTGGCTGTAGAGGAGATACGAGGTGTGTTTTTTTAATATGCATATATATTGGTTATTGGCTGAAATTAGAGGGTTTCTGTTTTTTTCCCGGCTGATTGCATGATAATCGGTGTATGCTCATTTTTCATATTTTGCTGTCATCTGATGCTTGCTTAATATTTAAAACAAACACTCATTTAATAACACTGTTAAATCCTAACAAATCTCAGAATGAATATTCATATTTTAATGCTGAACATGTTGTGTTGTGATGCCTAAATTCACTTATACCATTTAAATGTATTTATTTATTTCCTTTTTTTTTGTAGTTATTTAACTACCATTCAAAAGTTTTGGGTGGGTGAGATTTTATGTTTTTGAAAGAAGACTCTGATGCTCACCAAGACTGCATTTACTGATTTGGTGCTCAAGAAACATTTATTATTATTAATAGGGGTGCTCCAATTGATTGGCTACCGATCTCTATCGGCCGATAATGGCTTGGGGAAGTTTGATCGGCGGTCTCTATAAAGGTTGATCTCATAAACCGATCTCAAGCTGATGACGCGCCTGCTGTGAGAGGTTTGGCATGACATGCAGCGGCACCGTCTCAATCTCTGTCCGGCGCGGGTAAAATAATTATAATGCTGATGGTGAGGTGCAGTTGATATTTCTTCAGTAAATAACATAGAACCCCTTTAAACACGTCTATGAAAGATTGTATTACTGTACTGCATAAAAACAGAATCACAATGCTCAAAAAGCATTTTCAGTAACAACGTTTGGATTTGAAATCAAAAAGGATAAATGTTGTGTTTGTGGTAAACAGCCACGGATCAGTAGCGGACCTCTGTGTGAAAGCACAGTATGTGTCCGTGCTGCTTCTGCACCGCTTACATACTGCAAATGGACTGCATGCGCACTGCAAACGGAGTATGTGTGAACTTGGCATGAGGCTGCCTCACATACAGCTCACGAAATCTGGCTTGTGCTGTGTGTAAGCTATTGTGCAACAATTGCCCCATTGTAAAAACAAAAATGCACTGCATGATCAAACATTTAGGTGAGATAATTATATAGGCCTATGTGGTACAAAACACATCAATTGGTTAAGACATTGTGTAGGATAATGCATTATTTTTTCTTTTTATAATCTGAGCTCAAAAATGGAAGTGTGCTTAATGGGTATGTGAGCTTAATAGGTACGCTTACCCTATTTTTGAAAAATGTAAAAAAAAAAAAATGCCCCCCTCCACAAGAGTCACCTAAGAGGGGAATTCCCCCCATTTTCAAAAATGAAATTCAGGCCCTGAATGAATGTCTAAAAAAATCCTGACTGGAGCATCACTATAAATAACTCTAAATGATAAAAAGAAGGCTTTAAAAAGATCGGTATCGGCAGATACTGCTTCCTGTGATCGACAATCGGTGATCTGCCCAAAAATCCTGATCGGAGCACCCTTAATTATTAATATTGAAAACAGTTGTGCTGCTGAATATTTTTGTGGAAACTGGTACAATTGTAGGATAAAATGAGTAGATGAATAGCATTTATTTGAAATAGTAATCTTTTGTAAAAATGTTTAATGTCTGTACCGCCAATTTTCATGTGTCCGTGGTTAATAAAAGTATTAATTTCTTTCAAAAAGAATTGCTGACCTGAAACTTTTGAACGGTAGTTAATTTTTTATTTAAACAAAATAACAGAATTTTAATATTAATTGTATATTTTCTGCGTTGACATCCTTATTTGTGTCATGATGAACTTGTTTATCCTCTGCTGTCGCCGTTTCTTTAAAGCAACGTATGTTGATATGTGTGTAGGAGAGCTGCTTCTCAAGTTAGATCGGGCTGGTGAAGCTACGGAGGTCTACCACCGACTGCTGGAGAGAAACCCTGAGAACTGGAGCTATTATCAAGGGCTAGAGAAAGCACTCAAACCAAGTAAATATAAATTTTTCTGGACACAAATCTTGGCTGATTTTCATTTCTATTAATCCCTGATACTATGTCATACTGCTCTCAGAGAGTGTTGAGGGGAAGCAGAAAATCTATGAAGATGCCTGGGTTAAGTATCCTAAAGGCCTGGTGCCAAGAAGACTTCCTCTCAACTTCCTCACAGGTCAGCACCAGTCTTGTCAAATCAATAGGGCTGTTATGCTCTCATAATGTGTCTGTGTATGTGACCGCATTTGGCTCTCCCAGGTGAGAAGTTTAGAGAGTGTTTGGATCGCTACCTGAGGATGAACTTCAGCAAAGGATGCCCGCCTGTCTTTACCACACTTAAATCACTCTGCCATCAAAAAGACAAGGTGAGACGGGGCAATATAACCAACAAAATGTGTAGAAGGCGCCTGCTGTGAGAGGTTTGGCATGACATGCAGCGGCACCATCTCAATCTCTGTCTGGCACGGGTAAAATAATTATAATGTTGATGGTGAGGTACAATTCATATTTCTTCAGTAAATAACTTACAAAGTCATTTGAAAACTTTCTGTGAGATGTAATTTCACAAACAGCGTGAGTGAATCACCGTGCGCTCTCTCTTTCCTTCTCTAAATGCGCAAATGGCTTCAAATCAGCACATCGCGTCTGCACAATAAGCGAGCTGCACAGTTCACACAGGAATTGTCACTTGCACAATCGAGGCAGTGTTGCATCGTCACTAAAGTTTATAATTTTCATTTCTTTTTAATTCTTGCCAGTGTTCAATTCAGCACTTGCGTGCTCGCCTAGAGACGGTGCGCTCATGCACACTCAAAACACACACACATAACTCCAGGTTCACACATACTCTTGCTTATATTTATTGTGTTTAAAGGGGTCCTATTATGCTCTTTTACAAAGTCTTGATTTTGTTTTGGGGGTGTACTAGAACAGGCTCTCATACTAGGTTGTTCGAAAAACACATTATTTTTCACATATTTGACATTATTACAACTCCTCGCTCCCCAGTCTGGCATGAACGGCTCGAATAGTTCCTGTATCAAATGAAGGCCCGCCTTCTGAAATACGAAATGTGCTGTGATTGGTTAGCAAGGCCAGTGTGTGTTGTGATTGGCACCACTCGGCGCCTGGTCGGGAAATGTCACGCCCCTTACCATAGCCGCCTGCTGCGAGCTTCA
>NW_015624541.1:775324-785692 GCF_001515625.1 Sinocyclocheilus rhinocerous | reverse complement strand
TGTGATTGGTTAGCTGGGCCGGTGTGTGCTGTGATTGGTTAGCTGGGCCGGTGTGTGCTGTGATTGGTTAGCTGGGCCAGTGTGTGTTGTGATTGGTTAGCTGGGCCAGTGTGTGTTGTGATTGGTTAGCTGGGCCAGTGTGTGTTGTGATTGGTTAGCTGGGCCAGTGTGTGTTGTGATTGGTTAGCTGGGCCAGTGTGTGTTGTGATTGGTTAGCTGGGCCAGTGTGTGTTGTGATTGGTTAGCTGGGCCAGTGTGTGTTGTGATTGGTTAGCTGGGCCAGTGTGTGTTGTGATTGGTTAGCTGGGCCAGTGTGTGTTGTGATTGGTTAGCTGGGCCAGTGTGTGTTGTGATTGGTTAGCTGGGCCAGTGTGTGTTGTGATTGGTTAGCTGGGCCAGTGTGTGTTGTGATTGGTTAGCTGGGCCAGTGTGTGTTGTGATTGGTTAGCTGGGCCAGTGTGTGTTGTGATTGGCAGCACTCGGCGCCTGGTCTGGAAATGTCATGCCCCTTACCATCGCCTGCTGCGAGCTTCAGTGTAAATATTGCGTCAAAATCAAATCAATTTGAGCTCGATTTAAACCCGGATGATTGTAACCACTCTAAGTTCGTCTGCCTTGGGAAAGCTAGCGTGTCTCCGACATAGTGATAACACTCGTTGCCTTCTTTAGTGCAGCTCAACCAGGTCTCGTCCCATTCGTCGATATTTGTGATATCATAAATCCCGGAAAATATGCGTTGTAGTCCAAACGAGTCGTTCGTTGTAGTTTTTGAAAAATTTCTGTTAAATAAAATATCTCCCTTTGAATTGGACTTTGAGTTTTGTAACTTTGCAGATCTTTTTTATGCTCAAACAGCAACATTACAGACTAACTAAAGTTGAAAAAGTGAAAAAGCATAATAGAACCCCTTTAAACACGTCTATGAAAGATTGTATTACTGTACTGCATAAAAACAGAATCACAATGCTCAAAAAGCATTTTCAGTAACAACGTTTGGATTTGAAATCAAAAAGGATAAATGTTGTGTTTGTGGTAAACAGCCACGGATCAGTAGCGGACCTCTGTGTGAAAGCACAGTATGTGTCCGTGCTGCTTCTGCACCGCTTACATACTGCAAATGGACTGCATGCGCACTGCAAACGGAGTATGTGTGAACTTGGCATGAGGCTGCCTCACATACAGCTCACGAAATCTGGCTTGTGCTGTGTGTAAGCTATTGTGCAACAATTGCCCCATTGTAAAAACAAAAATGCACTGCATGATCAAACATTTAGGTGAGATAATTATATAGGCCTATGTGGTACAAAACACATCAATTGGTTAAGACATTGTGTAGGATAATGCATTATTTTTTCTTTTTATAATCTGAGCTCAAAAATGGAAGTGTGCTTAATGGGTATGTGAGCTTAATAGGTACGTTTACCCTATTTTTGAAAAATGTAAAAAAAAAAAAATGCCCCCCTCCACAAGAGTCACCTAAGAGGGGAATTCCCCCCATTTTCAAAAATGAAATTCAGGCCCTGAATGAATGTCTAAAAAAATCCTGACTGGAGCATCACTATAAATAACTCTAAATGATAAAAAGAAGGCTTTAAAAAGATCGGTATCGGCAGATACTGCTTCCTGTGATCGACAATCGGTGATCTGCCCAAAAATCCTGATCGGAGCACCCTTAATTATTAATATTGAAAACAGTTGTGCTGCTGAATATTTTTGTGGAAACTGGTACAATTGTAGGATAAAATGAGTAGATGAATAGCATTTATTTGAAATAGTAATCTTTTGTAAAAATGTTTAATGTCTGTACCGCCAATTTTCATGTGTCCGTGGTTAATAAAAGTATTAATTTCTTTCAAAAAGAATTGCTGACCTGAAACTTTTGAACGGTAGTTAATTTTTTATTTAAACAAAATAACAGAATTTTAATATTAATTGTATATTTTCTGCGTTGACATCCTTATTTGTGTCATGATGAACTTGTTTATCCTCTGCTGTCGCCGTTTCTTTAAAGCAACGTATGTTGATATGTGTGTAGGAGAGCTGCTTCTCAAGTTAGATCGGGCTGGTGAAGCTACGGAGGTCTACCACCGACTGCTGGAGAGAAACCCTGAGAACTGGAGCTATTATCAAGGGCTAGAGAAAGCACTCAAACCAAGTAAATATAAATTTTTCTGGACACAAATCTTGGCTGATTTTCATTTCTATTAATCCCTGATACTATGTCATACTGCTCTCAGAGAGTGTTGAGGGGAAGCAGAAAATCTATGAAGATGCCTGGGTTAAGTATCCTAAAGGCTTGGTGCCAAGAAGACTTCCTCTCAACTTCCTCACAGGTCAGCACCAGTCTTGTCAAATCAATAGGGCTGTTATGCTCTCATAATGTGTCTGTGTATGTGACCGCATTTGGCTCTCCCAGGTGAGAAGTTTAGAGAGTGTTTGGATCGCTACCTGAGGATGAACTTCAGCAAAGGATGCCCGCCTGTCTTTACCACACTAAAATCACTCTACCACCTTAAAGACAAGGTGAGATGGGCGATGTGACCAAGAAAATGTGTAGAAGTTTCTTCTGGACTTAAACATATAAGAAAAGACACCTTTTTTATAACATCTTCCTGTCTTCTGCAGGTAGCAATAATTGAGGAATTAGTTGTGGGCTATGAAAAAAGTTTGAGAGCTTGTAAAATGTTCAACCAAAATGGTGAGTACATGTGAACAGATTTTAATGACGGATAGCAGTTGCAGTAATGGTGCCAAAGTTCTCACTGTGGACATGTGATGCTGAATTTGTAGATGATGGGAAGACAGAGCCACCCACTACTTTACTGTGGGTTCAGTATTTCCTTGCCCAGCATTTCAACCATATCGGCAAACAGACTCTTGCCCTCGAATACATCAACACAGCCATTGAAAGCACCCCCACCCTCATAGAGCTCTTCCTCATCAAGGCGAAGATATACAAGGTAAACGCACACAGGTCGTTGAAACAGCCTGAGGTAAAAGAAATGAGAGACTTGAGAGAATTAATTTTGTTTTCCATGCCTTGTTCTCTTGAAAGCATGCGGGTAACATCCGTGAAGCTGCTCGCTGGATGGACGAGGCCCAGGCTCTGGACACCGCTGACCGCTTCATCAACTCCAAGTGTGCCAAGTATTTGCTCAAGGCTGGACTTATCAAAGAGGCTGAAGAAATGTGTTCCAAGTTCACACGGGTTAGTATGGTGAAGGTCACACACTTGTGAGAACGCACTTAAAGGGGTCCTGTTATGCTCTTTTACAAAGTCTTGATTTTGTTTTGGGGTGTACTAGAACAGGCTCTCATACTAGGTTGTTCGAAAAACACATTATTTTTCACATATTTACATTATTACAACACCTCTCTCCTCAGTCTGGCGTGAATGGCTCGAATAGTTCCTGTATCAAATGAAGGCCCGCCTTCTGAAATACGAAATGTGCTGTGATTGGTTAGCTGGGCCAGTGTGTGTTGTCATTGGCAGCACTCGGCACCTGGTCGGGAAATTTCATGCCCCTAACCATAGCCGCCTGCGAGCTTCAGTGTAAATATTGCATCAATAACCACTCTAAGTTCATCTGCCTTGGGGAAACTAGCGTGTCTCCGACATTCTCTTTTGCAGCTCAACCAGGTCTCGTCCCATTCGTCGGTATTTGTGATATCACAAATCCCAGAAAATATGCGTTGTAGTCCAAACGAGTCGTTCGTTGTAGTTTTTGAAAGTGATTTCTGTTAAATAAAATACCTCCTTTTGAGGTGGACTTTGAGCTTTGTAAATTTGCAGATCTTTTTTATGCTTGTTGTGGCAAAAACAATTATTAACAAATAGCATCACAGTGTAAGAGACAAGGAATCAAATTATATTTAAGGAAAGAAGTTTATTTTCCTTAATGCACTTTCATGTTATCAAATGCTTCCTCAGCCTCGCTTGTCCAAACAAGTCTGTCACATGACCTCAGCCCTTTCCCTGTCGTTAGGGCTCGTAAAGGCTGCTCAAAAATGGCATAATTAGGAATGAATGTTCTGCAGTAAGCACACATCCCCAAGAATGACAGCATCTGTTTCTTTGTAACTGGTTTTGGCACCTCTTTTATGGCCCGCACCCGTTTCTCAGACAGTGCTTTGCTATTTGGTTTGATAACATGCCCCAGGAAGGTTACTTCCTGTTTCACAAACTGCAGCTTTGAAAGACTGACCTTGTGTCCCCCCTGCTCAAGATGCTTCAGGAGAGTCACAGTGTCGACAATGCAGGTAGTTTTATCTTTGGCACAGATTAATAAATCATCAACGTATTGTAACAAGGCCGTTCCAGCTGTCAAAGTCAGAGGCTCAATACTTCTCCGAAGGGCTTCGTTATAAATCGTTGGGGATTCACAATAGCCCTGACACAATCTTGTAAATGTGTAGCCTTTATCATTGAAATCAAACGCAAACCAAAACTGGCTTTTCTCTTCCACTGGGACGCTAAAGAAAGCATTAGCTAAATCCACCACAGTGAAATACGTTGCATTTTGCGGAATTTGTGACAAAATAGTATAAGGGTTTGGCACTCGTGCTGCCCTGGCAATGACAGCTGAATTTACCGCTTGTAAATCCTGCACAAATCGCCACTCTGTTGGCTGACCCTTATCTCTAATCTTTTTTACAGGAAAAATTGGTGTGCGCACTGGTGAATCATTGCATGGTATAATTATTCCCTCCTTCAACAGAGAATCAAATACTGGCATTATGCCCTGCAATGCTTCACGTTTGAGGGGGTATTGCGCTTGACACGGTCTGTAATCAGATTTGGGGGTGATTACAACCGGCTCGCATCCCTTAATTAAACCCACATCGTACTTGTGCTCTGCCCACAATTTTGACGGTATTTCTGCCAAAGAAATATCAATGTCTGAGGCAGAAATAGCCCCCACCCCATGTTTTGTCACATCATTCTTCACAACAGCAGTCACAGTTCTCAAAACCTGCACATCAAAATCGTAGTTCGATTTAAATGCTCCAACACTTTTGCTCTGTGCTATGTCTGTATCAACTTCAACCCAGTCTGTGGCCTGCAGGCACTTTTTCACAAAAAGCCCTAAATCCTTCCACTGCTGCTTTATGACCTTCGACACAGATAGGTGGGGAACACTCTCTTCTGTCATTAAATAACACTGCAATTGTTGTTCATTCAAACTCGCAGAAAATCTTGTCAAATTTCACACTTTCATTCTCCACACCACTAAACCAAGTTTCTTCATACTCTGAGTCTCGTTCTACTACGACATGTGACGTGCAATGCATTTTATCAGGCGTCATAAACTCTGTGTTGATTGGTGTTGTTCGATCCTTAGCCAATTTCAAAATCATCTCTGCCCAATCAACATCTTTTATCTGCCATTCGTAAGCCCACTGCGGCTCAAATTTAGAACATGTCATTTGTGGTGCTTCCTCAATGCTAATTCCATAGGAATCAGCACTGAGGGTCAAATTTAATTCACACATTAAATCTCTGGCCATTAGAGGCGCGGGACATTTGGGCGACCAGAGAAACTCGTGTTTCAGAGTTCGACCCCCCTCCGTCTCACACTCTAAGGGCTCGGTGAATTGTTCAGAGATCAAATGGCCTGAAGCCGAAGTGCTTTCATACACTTTTCCTGTCATTTTCGGCACACATGGCAAGTCACATGGTCGTAAAGTGCTCTGGCACGCTCCGGAATCGACTAAAAAGTTAATTACTACTCCCTCGACTATCATTGGGTATCTTGGCATTTGAGAAAACCCTGTGCTTTTGTACAGTTTTAAACATTCATCAGAAACACTGCTCAAAATTTCATCATTCACAACATTGCTCAAAACACACAAAGATTTGCAAGCAGATTCTTCATTGCAGATAGCAGACAGTAAATCAGTGTATGTGTTTGTGTTTGTGCGTGTTTTGCGTGTTAGAAATAAATGTTCACTTCCCTTTCTCGTAGTCAGCCACCGACCTCCTCGAACTGGACCATCTCCGTCCTGCTCTCCGTCTCTTTCGTTTCAATCAGACCTTACATTCGGGCACGCACTGCTCCAATGCCCGTCTCTTCTGCACACTCTGCATTTGGTACAGTCTCTGAGCGCATGGTCGTTCGTAGCACACACATAGCACCGCCATTTCCTTCCGTCATCTCTTCCTCTCGCCTTTTGTTGAGTTGCAGGCTTGTTTGGTTCACGTTGCACAACCGCCATTGTGAGTGGTTTTCTGTCTTTCTTTTCCTGCAGCTGGTCTTCGGCGTGTATAGCGTGCATCAGGGCTGACGTTAAGCGCCCGTTCTTCCACTCCACGTAACTTGCCTTTGCTCCCCTTGAAATTTCTGGTCTCAGTCCTTTCAGAAAATAACCCAATAGAAGGCTTTCCCACGTACTTGGTTTGTTCCCTCTGTCCGTAGGCTCTGTCAAGCCGCTGTGTTTTCCAAATGTTTCAAAAAGTCTGTAATAATAGCTGCTGACAGACTCATCCTTCTCCTGAGTGCAGCATGTAATCTTTTCAGTGTCCACACGCGGAGGAAATGCTGCGCTTACTGCGTTAGTGAAATTTTCCACTTCTTTCCTGTATGGTTCGTTGCTCGCATGGTCCCAGTCTGTGTGCACACGTCTCACGTCCGTTGTCGCCAGTTTTCCGCTCACCTTATGCCAGTTCGCTGGACCCATTTTCACACCCAGCATCCGTCTCAGTTCTTGTGAAGTCGGGCTGAACTCTTGGCACAGTAAAAGCAGTTCTTTCGCAAATCTTTCGCCCGCGTCCTGCGGATCCGGTAGATGTGCCATCGCGTCTCTCATATCAGACACTGTCCAAGCTCTAAAAACCAGCATTGGCCCATCCGGACCCGCAACTTCGACCATCGGAGCTGTTATGTTCGGCGCTGTGTCTTTCGGAGCTGTGACGCTGATCTTTCCACTTTTAATCGTCTTTGATCTTGTCACTCTCGGCCTGCTGGTGCTCGGTCTTTCTGAATCAGTTGTGCTGGGAACCATTTCAGACGCGTCCCCGAAAACTTCCTGTTCTTCGTCCTCCTCCCTTTCTTCTTCGCTGTCTGTGGCAGCGAGCGCTGAGGATTTTACCGCCGCCTGCTGTACTGGCGGTATTGGTGCTCGTGGGAATTCTTGCGCTTGTAGCATGTGCACTGCTGCGTCTGCCGCTGCTCGCGCTCCTCTCGCTTCTGCTTCTGCTCGTGCTGCCGCTTGTGCTGCTACTCGTGCTGCTACTCGTGCTGCATTTTGTGCTGGTCTTTGGAACGGAGAGCAGTCGAGATCGTGGTCCAGTTTCAGGGCTGTCAGCTCTGCCACGGGGTAGTGATGTTTATAAGCCGGCGGTGCTGACCCGATCTCGGGTGCATGTTGGAAAACACAAACACACTTTTCATTAGTAGCATTCTGCTCCGGTGGAGCTGTTTTCTCACACACATTCTCTTCCACCTTTTTCATTTCATTCCTACATGCCAATTCTTTCTGCATTTGCTTTCGTTCTCGTCTTTCAGCCTCTTCTAACCAACAACCTATAGTCTGCTCACATCCTTTACACATGTGACGAACACACATACAACAACCATTCTGTTTTTCATTGTTCTTTTCAACTGACTCTCTCACAACATTCAGTCTTACTTTACTCAATGTCCCTTCTTCGGGAAAATCATGATATTTGATCAGCTTTTCTATGTCTAGCATACACTTATGCCCATAATTCTTTTTCATTTGACCGAAAACTGGTGTATAAAAATTATCTAGCTTACTGTTTGGTGATCCCATATTGGCTGATTTCTATCTCTTCTGGATTTTCCTTCGACGCACGTCTAATAATCTGTTAAACGTCTTCAACAGATCCGATTTTGTCACCTCAAATCGGCAAGGTTAGCAAAAATGCTCTGTAATTACGGCTTACTCAAAATCTTCCCGTGAGTGCTTTCCAGCGCTCGATTGATTCTAGTTCACCTAATCAGCTGTGGCTCTTCCGTCCACCTACGAGCTAGTTTTCGGTATAAAATTGACTTGACTTCCTCAGGTTACAATTTACCCCTCGAAAACCTTCTCTGCTCGCACCAAAGAGATAGTCTCAGCCACTATGGTTCACTCACAGTCATATCGAATTACACCACACAAAATAAACAATTTACAGTCTCTTACCCGAGATGCTTTTACTGCCACCGGGTTCTTTCTGATCTCAGCCGAGTCACTCTGGCCCTGAAAGCAGTTTTGGCTCTTCTCTCTCAATTTTCGAGGTAAGACCAGAGCCTGGTGCTCTGAGATGATCACTTCGTCAAATCCGCTCAGGACCAGAAGAAACCGCCGTGAGATCCCGCTTTCTGACACCAAATTGTTGTGGCAAAAACAATTATTAACAAATAGCATCACAGTGTAAGAGACAAGGAATCAAATTATATTTAAGGAAAGAAGTTTATTTTCCTTAAAGAGGTATGTTCACAATGTTTCAGCAGCTACCCTGAAACACAACAGACCTAAAATCACACTGAAAACAGACAGCCTTATTATACTGTTATCACCCCCCACTTCTTACAAGGTTCCTTCTCTGTAAATTTCCACTTAACCCCGTAAACCAAACCTAGCTGTTTTCAGAAAAAACAATGGTCCTTCTAACCCCCTGGGCTTTTATTATCTTCACATCTGTGAGGTCAACAACCCCTCTGTCTTTCCTGCACTAAAGAGTTCAAAGGCTCTTTCTGATCATTTGTTTTTACTGTGTGTTTGTGTGCCTTCACACCCGTGAGGTCAAAGGTCTTTATTTATGACTAACCCCACACAATGTCTAAGAAAGTAAATAAGAAAGAGTAAAACATTAATTTTCCTACAACATGCTCAAACAGCAACATTACAGACTAACTAAAGTTGAAAAAGTGAAAAAGCATAATAGGACCCCTTTAACATAACACCAATTATTACATACATAAGACGGTTCAAACGGTCAATTAGATTTAAAAAAAAGAATTTAATGCTTTTATTCAGTAAGAGTGCATTAAATTGATCAAAAGTATCAATAAAGATTTGTATAATATTATAAAAGATTTCAATTAGATTAAATTACATTTTAAAATACTCATAATCACACTACAGTTACTTTTTTATGGATTACAT
Organism: Sinocyclocheilus rhinocerous; assembly: GCF_001515625.1. Lineage (NCBI taxonomy): Eukaryota > Metazoa > Chordata > Actinopteri > Cypriniformes > Cyprinidae > Sinocyclocheilus > Sinocyclocheilus rhinocerous. Next base: position 776,578 of record NW_015624541.1, on the reverse strand, counting down.
ATTATTTACACAATAACAATAATTTATTCATAATTTATTGATTCTCCCTAATTGCTCTTTCATCCTTTAAAGGGGTCATATGATCTACTTTGTTTGGCCTTCCAAAAGAGGACGATATCTGCTTCGTCTTGCCTAGAGCATATCCGTGCTGGTTGCTGAGGAAATACATCAACTTCGCGCTGCCGATCGCCGGATCGGCTTTCACCGTGGACGAAGCGGAGTCCAGCCCGGGGTCATCAAATGTGGTTGCCGCAAGCCCGCCCGCCTCCACTCACTCTAACCCCCGGCCTCTGCTCACTCGAGCCCGCCGTGTGTGACGCTGTGTGTTTCATTGTGAAAGCGAAAATATCTTATCTATTAACGAACAGCTTGTAACACTCCAAAGAGAAAGGAAAAATTGAAATAGCATCATATGACCCCTTTAAGAAGTGTTTCAACATTGCATCTACTGATGAACACATTTTTTTTTTTTTTTTATATAATTTATTTTACCGTGTATTACTTTGGAAGGCGTTTGTCTTTCAAACACATTAACATGCACAAATTCACCAACTTTTTGTTATCTTTCACTGAATATATTTTTATTTGAAGTACCCCTGAGATTTTAAAATAAAGCTTTTAATAATGAAGTATTACATTTGCATGTTCATGGTTCTCTGAAGTTGGTTATGGTCATATGACATGCAGGTAGGCTAAACAAATAAAATATTTATCTTTTTTTCAGTAGCCTAAGTGTTTTATTTTGATTCATTTGAAAATGATTTGTTTTAATTTAACATTTTTATGATTTAATTAATTAATAGCTTTTCATTAAACTCATAAACCCCCTGCAGTACACACCCAGTTTGGGAAACCTTGAGTAATATAATGTTTAATGCACTTCTTAAATTTTAAGAAGTGTTTTTGAGCACTAAATCAGCATATTAGAATGATTTCTGAAGGATCATGTGACACTGAAGACTGGAGTAATGATGCTGAAAATTCAGCTTTGCCATCACAGGAATAAATTACATTTTAAAATATATAAAAATAGAAAAGAGTTGTTTTAAATTGTAATAATGTTTGACAGTATTACTGTTGTTGCCTTATTGATCAAATAAATGCTGTCTTGATGAGCATAAGATACTTCTTTTAGAAACATTTTTAAAAATCTTACTGCCCTGAAATTTTTGAATGGTAGTGTGTTGTTTTACTATTTAAAGACAAGTCTGTTCAGTTTGGAAGCGTTGCTTCTGGCAGCCGTTTTTTTTTTTT
>NW_015624541.1:770529-775131 GCF_001515625.1 Sinocyclocheilus rhinocerous | reverse complement strand
TTGGTTGGGGGGGGGGGGCTTGCAAGTACAGCTCCAGAAAGACTGAAATTGTTAAATAGTGGTTAAGATTACATTTCAGGAACACTTAAAGCAGTAGTAGTTTTAAAAACCCTTTTTCAGTTTTGTGCATTTTAGCAAGAAAAAAAAACTGACTGATAATGATTTAACCCAGGGGTTCTCAACTCTGGCCCTCGAGGTCCACTTTCCTGCAGAGTTTAGCTCCAACTAGGGCTGGGCGATTTTTACGATTTAATGCTTTGCCACAATTTTGTTTTTTATAAATTGAGTATTTTTTATAGAAATATTATCAAACGTTAGAATTAGACACTTTGACAATATGCCAATGATAACAGTAAAGAGAAAATAATTATCCAACCCCATGTTGGCGCACGTGATTAACCGCTCATGTGTGACGCGCTCTGTGAAGGACCATAAGGTGCCATTCACACAGAATGCGCTTTTGTGTTGACAAAGATGCGATGCGGGCAGTGGAATAGGAAAAAAAAAAAGCAAGAAAATGGGAGTTGAACTTCTTTTAAATTGAGCGCAGCGTTTTTAGAATGCTGTTTCATGCATTCAAATAAAATATCAAAAACTCATCAGTTTGAGTGTATCCAATCTTTATCACCTGCAGGAAGGAACCTCTGCAGTAGAGAATCTGAATGAGATGCAGTGCATGTGGTTCCAGACGGAATGTGCTCTGTCCTACAAGTCTTTGAACAAATATGGAGAGGCGCTGAAGAAGTGCCATGAAATTGAGAGGGTAAGTCTTGCAGAATTAGACACTATCAGATGTTTATTTCAACTGTAGTTAGCAAACTGACATGGGGATACCTCTATGCTAAATCTTAAGCACAATGTTTATGCTAAATGTTTAGCACAATGCTAGTTTAGAGTTCAAAGTAGATTGGATCCAACGGACTGAAATACCCTGACACTTCCTTTTGTCGCTCACAGCATTTTGTGGAGATAACGGATGACCAGTTTGACTTCCACACATACTGTATGCGGAAGATGACCTTGCGTTCTTATGTGGATTTGCTAAAACTAGAGGACGTGTTGCGCATGCACCCTTTCTACTTCAAGACAGCACGTACAGCCATCGACATGTACCTCAGCCTTCATGATAACCCGCTCTCCGATGACAACAAGGAGTCGCAGGCCGACAATGGTATCATCATGTATAGAGATACACCGATCGACCGGCCAGGGACCGGAATCAGCCGATTTTCCGCACGATCGGCCCGGACCGGTGACTGGCCGGTCAGTCTCACATCTTGCCGATTCCGAGCTGGTCCGTTTTGATGTCACAACTACGCTCACATCCACATGTAAACATGTCGCCACCGTAGAAGTTCTTCACTGTGAGTGAAGAAGACACAATGTTCGCAATTTGTAATACGTGTAGGGCCATAGTAAACCGTGGGGGAACCACAGGGCTCGATTAACTCTTGTCTGGGACAAGTAGAATTTTTTCAAGGGGCAAGTGAGAGAGAATTTTACTTGCCCAACCAGATAAACAGTCTGATTAAAATATCAATAACAAAAATAACTAGGTAAGCACTGAAACTTGGCCACCAAAAAATTTCACCCGAGAATTATTCTGATTTTTTTGTATTCAGTGCAAGCATGCAAACAGCGACTGATGAGGTTTGCGCAGCCTGTCTCTCGGAGTGAGAGAGACAGACTTGTGCATAAATAAAAGCAAATCAGCACAACAGCACACACAAAGTAACTCACAGAACGTAATGGATGCATACTGCGGTACAAAAAAAAAATATTTATAATAAATGACATTACTACATTACATGACAAAGATGTTTCCTAGAATATTAGCAGGGTTGCAATGTGACATTAATCTTATACAATAATAGTTCAATAAACAAGAAGTTAAAATTAAGTGACTTACATTTTAGAAACAATATTGCTCAATTTCTCAAACAAAAATTGTTCCAATCAGAGCCACTGCAGAACTGTTATATCCTTGCTGAATTATTCCATGTTTTTTTAGCGAATCGAGTGAGTCAATGATTCAGTAACCCATTCATAAAGAGAGTCATTTGCCTCGTTTCTGAATGAATCACCCTTTGAATGAATCGGTTGAATGAATGACTAAATGACTCACTCATTAAAACAGTCTTTGGCCGCCACCTAGTGGCGGTTTGTTTTCATATTTAAAAGTATCATTGCATTTTTCCCAACATTTCTTATTTGTTCAAAAAAAATTTTTTAAACATTTATCTTATAACATTATTTAACATGATGATTATTTTGTGGTGTAAATGCATTCATGGCACCTCAGCTTCATCAAACAGTCTGTGTAAATACATCTAATGCCACTTCAGATGCAGCTTCTGTGTTTCCTGCAATGAAAGATGGAGTATGTTGATACTGATTTCATTTGAATGGTAACAACTCTACAGTTTCTTATTACTCTATATAAATTAATTGAATCAATGTAAGTATTGATGTAAAAGATGACGTATATTAAATAATGTTAGGGGAAAAAAGGCCCATTTATAAACCATGGAAAATGAATTCTGTTTTGTTATATACAGCAACTAATTTTCAGTTCATTGTTATTTATACCTCTTTCCAGTCACAGAGCACTTTATTTTGAGAGTTGCTTAAGTGAGAGAACATCTGTAACTTGGTCCAGATTGGGGGAAATTGTAATGTTTAATCATTTCTTTTGTATTTTTTTGCATTAAAAAAATAAAGTAGATTTTTGTTTGTACGTGCTGTCAGTTATAGTTCTGAAATTCGGAATCAGCAAAAATTGGTATCGGCAGGTCACACTTACAAAAAAATTTGGAAATCGGAATTGGCCAAGAAAATTGCAATCGGTGCATCTCTAGTCATGTACACAAAACACATTCAAACTTTAGAGGTCCATCCTTGCTTTTTGGAAAAAATTTACAGAAAAGTGAGGTGAGTTTTGTTTTCTTAACAATTGTTTTCTTCTGTAGCCAACCTAACGGACAAGGAGCTGAAGAAATTGCGCAACAAACAGAGACGTGCCCAAAAGAAAGCCCAATTAGAGGAGGAGAAGAAAAATGCTGAGAAAGAGAAACTGCTAAAAAACCAAAAGAAGAAAAAAGAAGAGGATGAGGAGGAGATTGGAGGACCTAAAGAGGAGCTCATACCAGAAAAACTGGCAAAGGTGCATATGTTGACAAAGCCACTTATACTTTAGAGGATAAAATATTTTGATTGTGTTCATCTGAATGTGCTGTTTTCTGTCTGTAGGTTGAGAATCCTCTAGAAGAAGCGGTAAAGTTTCTGACTCCTCTGAAGAACTTAGTAAAGAATAAAATAGAGACGCATCTGATGGCCTTTGAGATCTACCTCAGGAAAGGTGAGCATACTGATTAACTTTAACATAGTGATTCATAATGTTTCAGGATGCGTGATTTAAAACTCATAATGTGTGTTTGTGTTTGTAGAGAAGTATCTTTTGATGCTGCAATCGGTGAAGAGAGCTTACTCATTGGACCCTGATCACCCCTGGCTCCACCAGTGTTTGGTGCGATTCTTTAAAGGAGGTACATATAGTATATACTAATATACTTTCCTCACATGGGACAAAAACATACAAGAACATTAAGATTTGTTTTCAGTGTCGGACAGTAAGGACATGCCGGAGGCTGTGCAGACAGTTCTGAAGCAGGAGATCACAAAACTGTTTGGAGAGAGTGACCCCAAGACTTTCAACAAGAACTTCCTGAGCAAACATGCAAACTCAATACCGCACAGAGTTGCAGGTACCCAGTTTATGATATTAATGAATTTTTGGAAAACACTATATACTAGTGGTCTATGATATATCACCAAGGCCGATATATCAGCCAATATTTGGTATTTTTCAAATATCAGCATCAGCTGATAATTTTTTCTGTTCGGCCAATGTGTTCGAGGACTTTTATTTTGACGGCACTGAGAATGGCAGCACACAGCGCTCACATTCTCCCTCTTCATTGTTTGCCATTGCCATTTAACAGTTCTATCTAATATGGATAGAAGTCTATCTAATAATCAGAACTGTTAAAGGAATTAAAATGTATACAAAAAAGTATTATAACGATTGCTTTTATATTATTAGTATTAGAAAGGCAAATATTATAATGTTTTCTTGTTTACCGTCAGCTTTCAGCAAATACGTATTTATACGTATAATTGAAACAAATATTTGAATGTCTAATAAGCATTTAATTTCACAAACCTTGCAGTCGAATCCAGTTGTAAGATCTTTTGAAGTGTGCATGTATTCTGCATGATCGTGTGTTCTCTGCGTGACGGTCAGTCCATGTGAATTGAATGCGAACAGGAGGAGAGTTCAGCTTCACTGGAGACGCACGATTGATAAACTTTAAACTCGTGATTTCAAACTATACTGCACTTTATCCATTTGCCCACTGTATTCATGTCACTTTCACTGTGTGCTGTATGTAAAATGAGTGTTACCTTGGCTTTGCTTGGAAAAAATATGATTCCCAAAGCACACAAACTACTAAAAATACTGTAATAGGATTACAGAATCAAGTTGCCATCTAAAGTATAAGCATGTTTATTTTACATACTTTTCAAATTTCTTAAATATTA
>NW_015624541.1:740800-770519 GCF_001515625.1 Sinocyclocheilus rhinocerous | reverse complement strand
ACAGTTCAGAAGACGTGAAATAAAGTGCGTGCATCCGTAATAAAACGTCCCTCACACGGCTCCAGGGGGTGAATAAAGGCCCCCTGTAGCGAATCCATGCATTTTTGTAAGATAAATATCCATATTTCAAACGTAATAAACACTTTTTTCTCACTTCCGCTGACTGTCATACATGGAAGCCGTTCCGGCAGATGACGTAAGATGTCGGCGTTGCATGATTAATGACGAACGTGGAGACAAAACAAAACAAACACCGTTCACGAATTAGAAGCACAAAACGAGGATTTGTAAAGAAAAATGTTGGAGGATTTCGATATAAGCCAAGAGGAGACTGGTTTTCCTTTGCTAAAGTAAGGAAACTTTGTTTCCTTTGCTCCTGCATTTCTCATTTCTCTTAAATCCATGTTTCAAGATTGATGTATTGCATCGTCAGGGTTTGTAATCGATGCATCGAGAAAACGAGTGAATCGTTACACCCCTACTCAATACCATGACAGAGGTGAGACCCTTGAGCAAGGCACCGAACCCCCAACTGCTCCCCGGGCACCGCAGCAATATGGCTGCCCACTGCTCGGGGTGTGTGTTCATGGTGTGTGTGTGTGTGTTCACTGCTGTGTGTGTGCACTTGGATGGGTTAAATGCAGATCACAAATTCCGAGTATGGGTCACCATACTTGGCCACACGTCACTTAACTTTCACTTTCATACATACACACACAAAACTAAAATAAATAATTATATTCTGCAAGAATGAATAAAATTGATCAAAAGTGACAGTAACATTTATAATGTTACAAAAGATTTTCAAATAAATGCTCTTTTTGAACTTTCTATTTTTATCAAAGAATCCTAAAAAATAGAATAGAATATTTATTTCAATAAATTAAAATAGAAAACACATAAATTGTAGTAATTTTCACAACATTTTTTATTGAATTTTTGATCAGTTAAATGCAGCCTTTGTGAGCATAAGAGCTCTTTCAGACATTTGAACGGTGCATCATTATATGTATACTTGATTTACAATATAAAATGCTAACTAAACAATAGTGTAATAATATAAGATTTTTTGCCTTTTATTTATATACTTTAATACAATTAAATTAAATTGCACAGAAGCATATTTTGCAGTGTGCCCTTGTTTGTCTTTATGCAAAATAAAAATTTTCAATTAAATGAATGTTTTTCATTTTTAATAGATATTTTTGCATAAAATATTACCCAGACATTTAATCAAGAGATTAAATTGTTCCACCATTAAAGGATTGTTCATACTTGCAACAATTAAATCACTGGAGGTCACAGTCTCACTGTACTGTTGGTTGATCTTTGGTGTTTCTAATGGGTTCCTTATCAGACCAGTTCAGACAGTGGATCACTGTCTGCAGTCTCTTTGGTGATTGTTCAGTCACATTGCTGCTCATAAACTTGAACTACACCAATGGCCACTTTTGCTCATGTGACCAGAAATGAATTGCTTTTTTGCTGTGAAACCTTTTTAGTATGAGTGTGCTGCTAAATTCTTTTAGCTCTTCATTTAGCAGCTGCCTTTTTGTTGTATGCAGCTGCTAAGATGATGGTCTTTCTGGACCCCTCCTCTGAGGGGATGGCTGTTGAGCTGGCTACCTCTTTGAACGAGTCCCTAACTGGCAGAACCATTCAGGTACAATAACCATAAACAGAACAGTATAAAATTTGTGATATTTCTCATGAAACGCTTAATGCTACATCTCTCATATTTGTATGTGTGAATATTAGACGTGTACCGAGGTGCTCCAGGCGTTGAGGGACGGCAGTCTGGGCTCTCAGCAGGAGAAAAATGTTGAATCGTATCGTGCGTCTTGCCATGGTCTCTATCCCTATGCTTTAGCCTTCATGCCCCCCGGTTACCAGGACAACTCTGCGGTGACCACCAATGGAGACCTGTCCCCCTGCGACCATGAGGACATGCCCAATGAGATGTGAGCATTTCAGGAAAGGAGCAGGGTGGCCGTTTAATGGCCGTCAGCATTTTGAGACCAGACGCCCCACTGAGGTTGAGACTCTACTGCACTAACGAGACCACGGTTACCTTCCGCCTTCACTTCCACTCACGGAAGCGAGTGAGCAATAAGGGGAAAAACCCGTTTTACTATTTTTTTTCCCCTTTCTATCTTGTTGTTTTGCTTTTGTTTTTTTTTAATACGCCGTTTAATGGCCGTCAGCATTTTGAGACCAGACGCCCCACTGAGGTTGAGACTCTACTGCACTAACGAGACCACGGTTACCTTCCGCCTTCACTTCCACTCACGGAAGCGAGTGAGCAATAGGGGAAAAACCCGTTTTACTATTTTTTTTCCCCTTTCTATCTTGTTGTTTTGCTTTTGTTTTTTTTTAATATGGCCAATGCCGTCTCTTATGCTAGAACAGAGTAAATGGTATTAAAGAGAAATATTGATCAAGATGGTCACAGTGAACTCATTGGACCTAATTCCTGTTTATCAGACACATGCATCTTGCTTCTCATGTTTTTAAGAGTAATTTATATAAGACGATATTAAAGAGAACCGAATAATATCAGGAATAGCAATACTTTTGGTCCTGGTTTGACTTGTGTGGTCGTGTGCCAAACCTGTGGGGCGGATCTTTAGAGGCAGATGACGGCACCTGTTGCGAGGGTACCTAGGAAGGGGGGTTGGGGGTGTGGGGAGTGTGTGGCAGTGAATTACTGTGTCTGGGAAGAAACGGTTCCAGGATCAGCCACCAGGGGGAGCCAGCAGTCGAAACCCACCATGTCTGCTGGGAGGAGACACTGATGTTCAGCCAATAAGCTGATAACAGTCAATTGAAAGGTCACCTGGAGTGCTGAGGAGAGGCAGACGTGCATCTCTAATTTGTATTTTTTCCTCTTTCATCCTGTGCTGCCTTTTGGTTTTTCAGTGAATGTCTTAGAGGTGGCAGTGGCTTCTGTTGGACCTGTAGGACTTTTACTGTTTCTGTTGGGTTTATTTGGAATCTTTTTTTCCCCCTCCCACTCATTGTTTGGGTTCTTCTGTTGGTTTCAAACTTTGTTTGATTTTTTTTTCACCATAATACAAAACTACATCAAACGTACCACTGTCTGAATTCTGAGAACATGTCCCGTCATTTGACACTCACACAGTTACAAATAAAACAAAATAACATGACTCTGATGTATTTCTCTTTTTGTTTTTTCATTTGCTCATTTGGTTGTACACTGTAAGATGCGAGTTTCATCTCTTAAATACAGAACGCAAGAATTTGCAGGGGTTGCTAAAGTTAAACCAAACATACTTGCTGGTGAAAAGAGCTGGAATTTGTACCTATAAGTATTTATTTTTACTTTACTCATTTGGGCTTTACTTTTATTGGTTGTTTGCCAATAAGATGACTTTAAAATATATTCAAATGAATTACAGCCTTGATTCCTGTGGAATAGTAGTGGTTCTCAACATTTTAATCCATGCCCCCCCCCTCATTGTCCACAACAATATTCATAGATTTTTCATTGTTTGTTTGTGATTTACTGGATATAAATTAAGGATACGAATTCTGTTACTCAGAATTTCTACCCTGTAAATATTTTAAACTTGGAATAGCTATAAAAAATTTATATTCATTATAGTAGTTTTACAAATGTATTGATATCCATTATTTTTCCAGGTCTAATACACACACATATATATATATATATATATATATATATAAATTGTTTCCTTTTTTTTTCAAATAGTTGTTGAGAGGCTAAAATAAAAGTCATCTTGATTGATTGATTTAAAGTTGTTTTGGCTTATTGGTATATTTTGGCTTTTAAGTCATCTTGAGGTCTCCTGGTTGAGAACCACTGTGCTATAGGTAAACTGAAGTACATTTCCTGTCCTTTTTTAGACTGTTATAAACCATCTTCATAATTATTTGTCTAAAACTTAGGTATAGAGAGTTTGAGAGTTCACAAATGTTAAGACAACAAGCGTTCATGGTTGTATTATTATGCTTGTGATGTAGAAGTAATTTAGGCTCGTTAGAGTCTGGCTTTGGGCACCATGTCTGTCTGTCCGTTCTCATGTTGGCTCTGAGAGCTGAGGAAAGTGTGGTCCAGGTTAAGGTATGTGGTGAGGAACTCTGGGAAAACATTCTTCTGCACTATTTCTATAAACATGGACACCGCAGTCATCAACCTCTGTTTGTCCCTAAAAAGAGTGGAAGTAGAGAAAAGGTCAGTATTTCTCAATGTGAGTTCTTGGGCAATCACAGAGGTCCCATAGCTCTGTAACAGATTTACAATGTAAACTACTACTGTATTTGTTTACATTAGACATTAGATTACATAAAATCCATTAAACCTGTATTTTTTTAGTCACATATTTGCTTTAATTTTTGTTTTCAGTTTAGTTTTTATTATTATTTTTAGTAATATTTTTATTTCAGTTATAGTTTAGTAATTTTAGTAAGTTAGAACTTCTTTCAGTTAGTTGCAAAGGCAACATTTATTTTCATCAAGTTTTTTCAAGTTTGTATTTACATGTGTATATATATATATATAATATATATATATACACACACACACACTTATATACACACTACTGGTAAAAAGTGGGATCAGAATGATTTTTAATGTTTTTTACATGAGTTTCTTATGCTCATCAAGGCTGCATTTATTTGATCAAAAATACAGGGAAAAATGTAATATTGTGAAATATGATGTAAAATAATGTTTCTCTATTTTAATATACATTAAAATGTAATTTATTCCTGTGATGCAACGCTGAATTTTCAGCATCATTACTCCAGTCTTCAGTGTCACATGATCTTCAGAAATCATTCTAATATGCTGATTTATTATCAGTGCTGGAAACTGTTGTGCTGCTTAATATTTTTTTGGAAGCTGTGATACTTTGTTTCAGGATTCTTTGATGAATAAAAAGTTAAAAAGACACAGAAATAAATTATATTTTAAAGGATATTAAAATAGAAACCATTATTTTATATTGTAATAACAGTTTGCAAGATTACTGTTTTTTCTGTATTTTTGATCAAATAAATGCAGCCTTGACGAGCATAAGAGACCTCTTTAAAAAACATTACAAGTCTTACTGATCCCAAACTTTTGAACGGCAGTGTATATATTGTTTTAGTTAATGATAACACCGAGTTAGACTAATAAGGTATAGAACATTGAGAAAGAGTTTAATATTCATATAGTACTTTATTTTATTAGTATACAATTAATTTTTTTTGTAATATTAACATTTTTTATTTATTGTAATTGAACTATTGAACAATGATTTCTTCATACTGTCTCCAGGGACATCCTGTAACCATTGTAAAATCACTGTAATGCATGGTATTTTGTTGTGTGAATCCCACTTCATTTTCTGGTCACTATTTCTTGTTCAAGTCCAACAAATGTTTTCTCAATCCAATTTATGAAGCGTCTGTACAGCATTCTCTACCTGCTTGTTTGGCAATGTATGGCTGCCTTCAGATCTTCCATCAATCCTTCAGCCAAACTGCTGACAAGAGCTCGGGTCACCACTGTCCCATCATCCTCCAGTCTCACTTGGTGCCGGATCCACTGCCAAACCTGACAAATGCAGCCTCTTAAAGTAAGAGATAATATCACATTGTAGCATGAGAGCTGGACAGTGTTGTGAACCAACCTGAGATCTGGATATCTCTGCTGTTGCTGAATCCTCAACCTTCCCCAGATAGAAAAAATGACCTCTGCCTGTTGTACTAAGTTAATATTAATAAAACCTCCATTCATCACATAGCATAAAAGTGTTGTTTAAAAAGGTCATAGGTGAAATAAAATTTTGCACCTGAAAGCCAGGCTTCAATGAAGAGGACTCCTACAGCAATGTTATACCTCAGTCCGTACAGTGTTACTCCTCCCTATAGAAATATAAAGCACACAATACAAAGGCAACATAATTTTCACTCACCACACATTTATTAAAATGTTGACATGATTTGCAGTGATAGAATTCAACTGACCGCAGGCATAGTGAGCAAGTCTTCAGGGGTCACAGTGATGTCTTCACGCAGCTGCAGGAGTTGATTCTGACCATGAGAGTGAAGCTGAAACAGCTGTGTGAGAGAGAGAGATGATATGTTTTCTTATGTATATACTGTATGCGAGTGCTGTGATGGGGAAGTCTATCAATGACTAGACAGAAATGAACAACTTATGTGAGACACTTACTTTTTGCATGGGCTCAATCAGGTCCATGTCGTAGACCATGAAGCCATCAACTCCTGCCTTGATCTCCAGTAATTTAAGTCTAAAACAAAATAAGAATGATCATTTGTATGGAAAACAAATACAGATCCAAAATTGGTTGAGCTGTATTGATGTATTTCTTTGATTCGCACAATAATATATTAATGTTATGCATACTAGTAATGCGTTATATTACTGCGTTACAGCAAAAAGTAATATACTACTGTAATATTATTACTTTTGTAATGCGTTACTCCCAACACTGTCTATCAATGACTAGACAGAAATTAACAACTTATGTGAGACACTTACTTTTTGCATGGGCTCAATCAGGTCCATGTCGTAGACCATGAAGCCATCAACTCCTGCCTTGATCTCCAGTAATTTAAGTCTAAAACAAAATAAGAATGATCATTTGTATGGAAAACAAATACAGATCCAAAATTGGTTGAGCTGTATTGATGTATTTCTTTGATTCGCACAATAATATATTAATGTTATGCATACTAAAATGACTATGACTGTGAGCCAAGAAAAACTTATCAGTCAAATAACTAGATAAATACAATCTGTGATGAATCTGGTGCATGCCCATGCAAAACAGGCCCAGCTAACAGGGAATGTTCTTAGAACATAACTATTTTTTCCCCCACTGCATTTAGAAAAAGGATCCTGACCAGGTGCAGAAGGCAGCAGCAACATTGTCTTTAACCCCAGTGGATGCTTTGGTTGCATTTGAAGATGAGATGATGTCTGCAAAGTCTTGGGTCAGTGCACTGGTGCTGTTTATTTTTTTTGCACTAATTTTTAAACATTTTCTTGTCTAGACTTATTTGGTGAAAAGTCTGATAAGATTTTTTAAATGTCATTTTTTGACTCTATATCGCACTGGTTTTGTTTTATGTTTGAAAACATCTTGTGAAGTAAATGTATTTCAATAAACACTTAATAATACCCTCCTGCTCTGTCATCATTTCTTTGTACCAATGTTAGTTTTGCTTAGTCTTATGTAACTTTATTACTTTGAGTTTGATGAACTTAAACCATTTAAGGCAATCGGTTTCCTCAAACCATTTAAGTAAATATATAGTTGTTAAGACTTAGTTAGATTTGTTACCTGAACTCAAACTGACTGTGTGAAATAAACTTAAAGTCTTTAAGTTGAGTTTATTCTAATGATTGACTAAACCAACACTTAAAAAATATAAGTGAATTTAACTTAATGTATATGAGTTTACAGTACTCATATTTATTGGTTTTAAAACTTAAATGGTTTAAGGCAATCGGTTTCCTCAAACGGTTTGAGTTACCGTAACTTGTCGGGTTTTACAGTGTATAGATATACTGTTTAAACCATTTAAAATACTGGATACTGGATATTTTAAATGTTCAGAGAACATTTAGAAATAATGTTGTCATTAATGTTGTCAACTTAATGGGAAAGTTAGCATAACATTGTTTGAACATACTTAGCTGGGTTACAATGTTGTGGAAAAAAGCCAGGGCATCCCTAAGTAGCTGCTAAGGTAGTCTGGGTTGTTTTAAAGGCATGCAATTGCTAGGGTGTTCATGATGTTTGTTAGATGGTTTCATACAGTTCCAAGTCTGAAGAGCCCACCACCAAGGCTCTATTATATTGTGGTCTATAGATTTGGCTTGTGTCACTTACATTGAATTTTCCCAGTTTTATTGTCTGTAAGGCAACATTTGTCAGCCTGATTGGTGAATTATTTAAGTTCCATAATACATCTTGGTGCAGAATACAGGTCAAATTTTAATACTTGGGGTTATGGAGTTGTTCAAATCCCCAACCCTAAGTTTGATCGATATAATAGTGATGCGGCCTTATTAGTATCAACGAAAATTTATTAAATTTCGATTAAATCAAAAGCAATTAAGTATTATTTCATGTTTTATTCCATATTAGGATTTAGAAGTATGTGCCACTATATTTAAATGGTTTAAGGCAATCGGTTTCCTCAAACGGTTTGAGTTACCGTAACTTGTCGGGTTTTACAGTGTATAGATATACTGTTTAAACCATTTAAAATACTGGATACTGGATATTTTACATTTGTCAGCCTGATTGGTGAATTATTTAAGTTCCATAATACATCTTGGTGCAGAATACAGGTCAAATTTTAATACTTGGGGTTATGGAGTTGTTCAAATCCCCAACCCTAAGTTTGATCGATATAATAGTGATGCGGCCTTATTAGTATCAACGAAAATTTATGAAATTTAGATTAAATGCAAAAGCAATTAAGATTATTTCATGTTTTATTCCATATTAGGATTTAGAAGTATGTGCCACTATATTTTGATTGCAAATATGGGTTGGATTCAAATCACTACAGAGCTTGTATTTGTTCTGGGTGTGTCTTGCCTGGTGACAGTTCTGAGTACAGTCTTGTAGAGGTCACTCTCTTTGTCTCTAGGCAACAGCAATGCTGCCATGCCTCCTGTTGCTAGGGCACCCCTGCGGTGACACGTCTGCACTAGAAGATCCATGTAGCTGTGCAGGAAACGCTTCTCCATATCCACATACTTACTGCGATCAGGGAGGAGGAAATCAGCCCGATGACCTAGAAAGCAAACCATGGTCGCTAATGAGGAATTTGATTGAGTCTACTAGTCAAACTTGCAGAAAATGTATGTGCTGACCGAATTTGTTGACAAAGGAAGCTGAGTAATCCCAGATGCCACAGTTTAGACCAGCAGAGTGCTCCTTGAGCTCGTACAAAATCTCCTCCATCTCGAACGATGCCAGGACACACTCGATCAACACGGTGGCCTTTATACAGCCCGCTGGCAGGCCAAGCTACAAAACATTTTAGAATACATTAGAAATAAAATTCATGGCAGTTAAAACTGCAGCAGGATCATATGTAATCTCTGTCAACACTCGCACCTTCTTCTCAGTCCAGAAAAAAATCTGACTCCAGAGTCTGGCCTCCATGTAGCTTTCAACCTGCACAACAAAACATGAAGAGTTTCTAGAATATGTTTGATACTACATTGAAGTTCTGTTCTGTTTAACGGAGCAACGTGATCTGACACTGACCTTGGACAAGTAGAAAAAAGGGCCACTCTGGTTTTGAAGAAGTAGTTTTGCATTATGAAACATCAGCAGACCAAAATCAAACAATGGACCTGGAACCTCTCGACCATTCACCTACAAAGAAACAGATGCGCATACACTTCACACTACCAAGAAGGATATTTTAGTACTCAGGATTAGCTCATTTACAGTTAAGAGTTATCTGATTTATCTTTCATTTTAATCTGAATCAAATGTTTCTCCAAACACCAATTTGGAGAAATATAAACAGACACAAATGAAACAATTACTGACATAAATTAAGAGTAAAGAGCAATAACATGAATGTGAAGAGTTTTATTATGAATGGCTTTCACTGAAATCTTTTGAATTTAGATCTGAGTTTTAGTCATTTTTGAAATTTCATTTGAGACACATGTGAGGCTATGGGGCTTTTTTCATAGAATAACAATCTAAAGCAGGAAACAAGCAAAAGTCTCCATTTTCTCTATATTTACACTTAATGCTGTCTGGGAGAGGGAGCTAAAATTTTTAATAAATCTAATTTTCTTTTCTAAAGGAGTGGTTATGAATGATTATAATTTTAAACCAAGGAAAACCTTACAATAGATCATTAAATCATTATAAGGTGAAATGTGAAACTAGATCAATTTCAAACAAACCAACACGTGGTTTGGACAAACAAACAAAAATGCAGAAATAATCATCTGTGCCATTAAACCAGCTCGCTACATATCTATACCATGATATTGTGCTCCACCATGTTCCATGCTCGAGGGCGGAGCATCAGCACTGGAGCCTGAGAAATGGGTGGTACATCTATTCAAAAGGAATATGACAGATTGTTACCACATGCTTTCCATACATCTCTGATGGGATTCTTGTGTTAAAGAATATTTAATTCATTACACTTCTGACAAAACAATTAGCAGAAGTTAGAATCATAAGACTTACCCTGAAACTGGTTGTGCACAGCCTGATAAACATTGTAAATGCCCTTTATTTGATTGCGATATGTTGGGCAGTTGCCGTCATCAAAATCAATCTACAACAGAACAGAACAATAATACAATTACAACCAGAAATGTCAGTGTTTGTCATCTTATTTGCACAACTGAGTCCTACCTGTAACCCTTGGGCAGTAGATTTGAGTCCTATTATAAGTCGTTGTGTATCACAGGGTGAAAGGTCACCAACGTCCACATGTCTGCAGTGTAATCGGTCTGGAACTGGACTCACTCTCCAGCTGGGATCATTTCGGATGTGAGCTGTGTCCTTTAGAAAGCCTGGCAACTCTCCAGTCAGATCCAACTGAACTTTCCGGAGGACTCGTAAATTCAAAACCTTGTAAAGGAGTGATGACATCTTTTGATGAACACTCATCCAAAAAATAAACAAACAAACAAGCAAACATTGTTATGCTAGCCTATATAAGTAATTTGGGTTTCCTTATTTACGGGGTTTAATCCTAATATAAATTATATATAAATTCAAGTGGTTTCCCGATAGCCTACCTTGTCAACCTCTGCTTGGAAGGTAGAGGTGAGTTCAGACAGAAATTGCAGAGCATCAGAATTAAAAAGAGTATGAAACTCTCTCTCCAGTCCTGAGGGAGGCGTTTCCAGCTCAACACCTTGATGTACCTGTTTATCAGCACATTAAATCTACATGATCTCCAGACACTGACACCGAAACATCATTTAGTTCTGCACATTACCATTCACTGAGAGACACATGGTGACACAATTGCATATGTATAAATACATACAAATATAGGAACATACTGAAAATATATATTTTAATGAGTGTTACTGTTGTTTTAAAGCAGGCACACAGTATGAGAACTTACCAACATTTTCCGCAGTCGTCCAGTAAATCTAGAGTTGGACTTTGATAAGTATCATTGCACTGTTTACTTTAAGCCACACATGACTATTAGTGTAGTGAGGTTTCTTTCGTGAACGAATCGGTGTTTTTAACAAAGCTTTTAAGGGAACGAATCAGTAAACAAACTCGACTAAATCTTTTTAGTGCAATTCTCCTGCAATATTAAAAGCACAAATATCAACAAAGTCACTGGAAAGTAAAAACTTCCACCCCCTTTATTAAAATAAATTATATTACAATATAATATAATAACTTCCATATTTATTTAGTTTGTGTGTTTTGTGTACTCCGTTTGCAGTAGTAAGTTTCCGTTTTGTTAGGCTACGCTCTTTTGTGTGGAAGCTATATTGTGTGGAAGTACCAACCATAATGCTCTCAGTATTATGTGACTTATCGCGAGATTACAGTTATGTCAACGTCGTACGTGGCTACAGACCCAAACAGTGTAAGAAGACTCCGCCAGGAATGCATCAGCAAAATGCGGAGTCTACCGGTCAACACGTCAAATACAGTCCCCGACGTTTGAAACTCTGAGTTTTGCGCATAAAGCTTGAGGTGAAGGGCTGAAGGTTAAACTAATCCTGCGTTTGAATAATTTATTTGACCCGTTAGCGTCAGTAGCTACATTTGCACTGTGCCATTCCGTGAGGCACTTGTTTGTCTATAGGAAGGCAGCATGGCAGATATCGAGAACTCCTTTGAATTTGGCTCATCTTTGACCTGCTCTTCGCTGCCTCCCCCACGGACCCGAATCTTTAAAATCATCGTGATCGGAGACTCTGGAGTTGGCAAGACTTGCCTCACCTATAGATTCTGTGCGGGCAAGTTTCCAGACAAGACTGAGGCCACTATCGGGGTGGATTTTCGGGAGAAGGTTATTGAAATAGACGGAGAGAAAATCAAGGTGAGGATGCTTCTGATTTCAGGTTATTTTGCAAAATGGCTCCAATGTGTGTTAATGTCATCCTGTAAATCCTGACACATTAAATAATAGTCGGAATTTTTAAAATAGAACAGTTTAACGTTAGACTAAATAGATATGAAAAAGTTTGCATGTGTTTTATGTTTTGTACCATATTTGATACATTGAGTATGATTTTATTCAGAGGCCCAAAGTGAGAAAAATATGCATGTTGGGTAGATGTTGTTATTTATATGGCTAAAGGGTAAGATGAAAATCTGATATCCTGTAATGTAAATCATTAAATCAGTTACAACAATGTAGCAGAATACTTCAAATGTGTATAAATATCAGTTGTCAATATGAACTATTAATTAGCGTGCAGAATGCATGTACTAGATTGTGTACAATATGTTTTTCAGTTCTGATCTTGTTGAAAATGTACATATACAATAGGCTTTATAAGGTTGAAGAGATGGCTAGTGTAATGCAGGGTTAGACTTCTTATTGTGACTCTATGCATTGGTGGTGCACCATTGCATTGGTCATAGTAGCCTTAGTATGTAACTAAATGTAAATTTCCAAAAACTCTCATGCACAAAACCCACACTTTAATCATAATACCTACCTGTGTTTGTCATTTATGCATGAACACACCTTGCATTCTCCTGCAATGTTAAAAGAACAAATATGCATGGTATGATATAAGTTGACTGCTAATAGATCTCCCTTTTTCCACTCTACCAGGTCCAGTTGTGGGACACCGCAGGCCAGGAGCGCTTCCGAAAGAGTATGGTGCAGCACTACTACCGCAACGTCCACGCTGTGGTGTTTGTCTACGATGTCACCAATGCCGCTAGTTTCCGAAGCCTTCCAGCGTGGATCGAGGAGTGCCGTCAGCATGCCCTGGGTCAAGAGGTGCCCAGAATCTTGGTTGGCAACAAATGTGACCTGCGCCACGCTGCTCAAGTAAGCACAGACGTAGCGCAGCAGTTCGCCGATGCACACTCAATGCCTCTGTTCGAGACTTCTGCCAAGAACCCCTATGGAAACGACGACGGTGGTCGGAATAATAGTGACCACGTGGAAGCCATTTTTATGACAGTGGCGCACAAGCTGAAATCTCAGAAGCCACTGGTGTTAAGTCAACCACCGTGCAGATCAGGAGATACTGTCACTCTCAGGAGGCAGGACGAGGAGGACAGGGGAACATGGGGCTGCGGTTGTTGAAGGAGCTAATGAAGGAGTCACCACTTTACAGGATGGAGTTGACAAAGGTGAAGCACCTTTTAAAGAAGCAGATTCAAAGGCACTTTTGTGTCATCTGTGAAGGTCCAGGTCAAGGGTTGAGGACACAGTAACATCTATTCTCAAGATTTCTTTTTGTATCTGATGTGCAGAATCTGGCCATTATTTTAAAGGGAAAAAACCTTCGTCCATCACTCAAACCAGAGGCTTTGAGAAGTTGCATGTAGGCCCATCTGCCTTACATATACTGTTCAAGCTTTATCCGTTGTGTCAGTCTGTCTAGTTCATATCATATGCCACTGCCAAACACTCACTACATTTGCCTACTAGTTTTAGCCAGTTATGCAGTTCTGTAGGTGAATTGAACGATGAAATCATCGTACGCAACATGTTGCTTTTTTCATCATATTTTAGAAACAATATTTTGCCACAATTACATAAACCGTTCTGTTAAATCACTTCAGCCTCCCAGGTGAATCTGGTTTAGTCTGTGTGTTTGTTCTCATTCTATCTCACCCACACACACTAAATGCAGGTTATTTATTAGTGCTGCTAATAGGTTTTAGACAAAACGAGGGATGAATTTAAAAGAAAAAAAGCTGATATCCTTGCCTTTCTGAAAAAGCCAGTCCTAGTCCACTGCCATTGTTTTATTTTTGCCAATTTATTTCTTCCTAACAGTCAGTCATCTGGATAAAATCTCCTTTAAAGACATCTGGGTTATGCATGATAACCAGTCCTTCCTGTGAATCATGTTAAAATGTAGGTAAGTTAGGTTAAAAAAAAGGGACAAGAATTGGCTGACAATATTTACTTCAGTATCTACAGTCAGGTTTTGTATGTAGTACTGCTTTGTTAGGCAAAATGAAAATGATCTGTAGTGTCTAATCGCAGATTAGTACGAGCATGACATAAATCTGAACAAAAGGTCTGATATCAGTGTGTATTTCAGTATGTAATCTGTCAGTACAAATATACAGATATGCTAATGACTAAATTGTCTTTCCCTTCGGCTATCTTCTTTCCAACACTGATACGCAGAACGGAGTTGAATCCATTACAGGGAATATTCACTCATGTCATTATGTAACCACAGCTGGTCCTGTGGAGTGCATGAAAGAAGCTCAGGATATACATGCTTTATTTGTTTTATGGGAAATTGCCAAAAAGAGGGTTTGCATATAGATTCTGGTAAATTTTTTGATGTAGGTTTTGTAAAGGGCCTGATTAGCTGATGCTTTGCATTGTTTGATTCAGGTACAATAATAGGGGAGCATGTGATTAGTTGAGGAATTGTGCACAGTTGATGATGGCTCTTAAATCTTTAAATGCAACATAAATGCATACTAAGACTTATCTGTTTGTGCTTAATGATTTGATCCTGGGTGCTTACAGAAGGTTTATATCTTATTTGTCTGCCATAAACATCATGAGCATTCATGATTTTTGTAGGTTCATGCTGAACTGGTCTTGATAAAAACATACTCTTGGTCTGGATTCTCTTCATTGTTGTCTGTACTGATTTTTCTCTTTTCAAGTGTCAAGTTTCAATTGTCACTTTTCACCATTTCAAGTGTCCTTCAGAATTTAATTCTGTATTTTTTTTTTCTGTTTTCATTAACACAATAACACCGTTAACAATGTAAAATATGAGCAGATCTCAAAAATCCACAAAAACAATGTTACAGCTGGAAATTTCCAAATGCAGATAATATATGGAAGATTATTAACATGCTTGTTACATTTTTGTTATTTGTAATTGTTTCTTATTCTTGGGATAATTATGCATCTTTGCAACCGAAGTGTATGAGCCAATTCATGGTATCAGGTCAGCAGTTGATAAAATAACACCTTGCTGTGCCTGAACTCAAACATGCACAACATATCTTTACTAGTCATTTGTCTGATACAACTCATGCCTTTAATGTTGGTCAGTGAGTGATATAGTTTTGAGAAAATAAACAAACCATCAATCCACTATAATCAAAGGAGTACAAAAGAAATCAATGCTTGTGGTTTTGGTTTTAACGGTTTCAATGTTTTACTAAAAATAAAGTACCACATCTATTTTCAGTTGACGGGTATTGTGCTTTATTTGTCTAATTAAAGAGTACATTTGGAAACTTAATGTTCAGAAACTAGAAACTTATTTTAAAGTAATGACATTGCAAAAATGATACTGTCCTTTGGTATGTTATCATAATCTGAACATCCATTGAAATGCAATGGTCTGTAAATTCATAAAGAGGCAAATAGGATACTTAATTTGTAATATATTGTTTATTGTAAAACATATACATACAGGTTTATGTGTGCAAAAATATCAGTCTATCATGTAAAAAGTATAAAGCCAAGGCACATGCATTAAGAAAAAAAACACACTGAAAGATATAAAATATGGCACTGATGATAACTTAAACATCAAGAAACAAATTTAAGTTGATTTGAAACAAGCAGGCTTGATGAAATCTTTATGGGGAAAATTAATGAACTATATTTCCCAATATTTCATATTTTCCCCAGACACACACGCACATCAAAAATAATCAATTACTATGCTAGTCTGCTATATGGTGGAAGCATGGAAAGGTCTTGTTGTTCCTGTACAGGACAGTGATCCATGAAGGACATGGGGGAGTTAAAGATTCGCTCATCTCCATCTGCATGAGAAAAAATAAAATCTCATTACAGTCAGCCACATCCTCACTAACATCATCATAATGGCATACATTGTGGCTCATATTGCAGATGACTTATGAAATATGATTGTCATCTCAGTGTACAAACCTACTCCAACAAGAACACACCTCTCACGTACCTTGCCAAGAGCATACAAGTTCAGTTGGAGTAACAGGGTCATTCTGAGGAACTAGAAACTCCTGTAAAATACACAACCATGCGGTAATTAACAGCTCAATCTTGTATTCAGTATACTAACTTTAAAATACTGAGGTTTTCTTGTGTTACAAAAGATCTCACCCACCATGCCATTTGCGGAGTCGTAGCAGCCGCAAAGCGGCAGACTGCGGCAGCCAACATATGCAATGAGAGAAGAAAAGAGCAAGGACCCCATGCAGGCCACCAGAAGGGTGCTGTTTGCTCCTTTCACCATCCGGCTGAGGACAAACCTCTACACAGGACACAGCTTTATCAAATACTTCTATATTTTTAAGCTGAGTGTATAACAGATGGGAAAGTAAACATGGTTGGGTGTGACTGTACCACTTCAGGGATAGGGTGGGCATGGAAGATCTCATCATCCTCTTCTCCATAGCTGAGAGAGACGCAAGCATAAACGAAGACAATCACAACAGCAAAAAGCAACATCACAGATGATGCGATCATGACATTTACCTAAAGGTATTAATGAGAGCGTGTTAATATCAACAGGTAGAAAGAGACAACTGTCAGGAAAAATACTTTGGATTAGACAGATAAGAAACTACCAAAATTGTTTTTTTCTTCTGGGATGCAAAGAGAGCAAGCACACCAGGGGCAGCCATAATCTAAAAGAGGAGGAAAAAGTTAAATTAGTTTTACAGAATCATATGGAGCCCCTCAAGGGTGATGGTAAATAAAATGAGATGGGAGAAAAAAAAAATACATTTCAATGCTTTTGTATTTTCTCGCAAAACTTTTGCATTCCCCTAAGAAACTTCAGGTTTGCTTGCAAACCTTTGTGATGGAAATAATATGAGGTGGGAGGAAAAACTATATTTACAGGGCGTTCGCGAGAGAATGCAGTTTCTCAGGGGAATGCAATAACTTTGCAAGAGAATGCAGAAGCATTTTTCCTACCATCACATATTTTTTTTCCATCGCCAGTCCCGTTAGGGGCCTTGTAGAATCACCATCTCTCAGTGCACAAAGATGCTACAAGAGGATGAATACAGGTTAAGAGGGACACCTAGGCCTACCCCTCTTTATTATTATTGTATCTAATCTTCTATTACTAAAAATCAGCATTAATAAGTTCATCCTATACCCAGGGCAGGACTTTGGGAGGCGGGGGCCCCTGGGCTTGAGGTTATGTTTGGGCCCTATACCTACACTACAAATGCCATCAAATAGAACATCATGGAGTAACACAAAATACACAAACATATGCTTTGAGGTTCATAAATAGTACAATTAATATGCAACATGTCTAGGCTATAGTCAAAGTTTAAATGTAATATTAAATATTCATTATAATATAATAAACAGGATGTGTTCTCCTCTTTGAGAGATCAAAACCCTGAAATTACTTGCCTTGTCCACTGAAAAAAACCCAGAGATGTTGGCTTATTAGTATTATAAAACTTATTGTCACATCTGTCCTCTTATGTCAGGTTCTTATTTAATCAATAAATTAAATCGAATAAAAAGACATGCTGGCTATTAACAAATGATCAAATGAAATAAGCTACTTTTTTAAAATATGAAACTACAAGCGCCAGTAGGTGGCAGCAAGTGACTGTCAGCAAGTTAGTGAGTTGAATCAACCGATTCGTTTAAAAAGCTGATTCTTTTAACTTTGCAAACGACTGTACTTATAGCCTGATTGAATAATTTCAATTGCTGGCCTGTGTAACGCTGAGGAACAAAACACTGTTGTTCAGAGACGCAGTGGTTCTGCTGTTTGTTCTATTTTCTTTCTGACGGAGCAAAACGGAATTTTGTGTCTGAAAGTTACTCTGTAAGTTGTCGTTTATTGTACATTTGCGATCTTGCAGATATTCGAGAAAAAAAAACAGGATCTTGTTTGTGTGATAGGCTAAGTTATGTTATAAAAACAGAAACTCATAAAAACAGGACTCTTGTTTGTGTGATAGGCTAAGTCCTATATCATAGCATAGCTATGTTATAAAAACAGAAACTCATAAAAAACAGGACTCTTGTTTGTGTGATAGGCTGTGTGTAATGGCAGTAAGACGAGAGAGAGCGCTCAAAACTCATCAGATGATGCATAATTTAGTGGGACATTAATATATAGAAACATCCTCTGTAAAGAAATGAGGTGTGAATATTTGAGAATTTATCATTATCTTTCTAAATGTGCGCTCTTTGGGGCTAAAGGCTTAATGGAGCTGTTTTAAAGTAGCCATGTGATAACAAACCGATCGGTGCAGACGCGATTCAATAACGTTACGTGTGTCCTTCTTCTATGTGAAATAATCATAAATACCAGTTTATGCTATTTGTGGCCTCGAAGGTCGTAGTTGTAGCTGTAGCCCCGGCTGGCCCGTTTAGATCTTGCGTGCGCAGTGGAAATGCGGCTAATAATTTCTGAATTCTGACTGGCATATAACGAACAAATCAAACAAACGTAAACGGGCAAAGGCGGGGCCCATGGGCTGCAGCCCACTCAAGCCCAATGGTAAGTCCGGCCATGCCTATACCACATTCAGACAGCAGTGAGAAACATTACAGTAAATTGACAAAGAAGGAAAATCATGTTAACATGATAAAATAGCGAAATGTGGTATGTTTTAATATGGGATACAGCAGTGAATTCTATCATCCTAACATAAGTGTCATATTATATTTTTTTACGTGACTCTGACACTGTCCCAGTTTGCTAACAGTAGGCCTACCTATACATGGCAAACTAGGATGGTGCATTATTGATTAACGGAGGAAGCCATTTAAGTCATTTTAAATGGCCAGTTTTAAGGTTTCTTACCAGTCCAGCCCAGAGTGGAGCTCTAGTTTTACTCAGAGTAGTGCTCTTGCGGAAGACTGCATCCATAAAGCCGCAAACCACGCAAAGCCCCGCGCACGCCACCTGAAGGATGCCGAGGACCACCACACTCTTCTGATTGAAGATGAAATACCTGTAACGGTCCATCTCAGGCCTTCAGCGGAGAGAAAAGAATCAAGGAAAAGGGAATGTATTTTTATGTTGATATATATCATTTAAAAGAGAAAATCGTTCACTATTATGTCGCTGACGAGCTGTATCCTTTATCAAACGTTTAATGACTTAAAACCGTCACGACCGCTTTCGTTTGTGCGTTGATTCAGAAACTACAAAACCACTTTACTAACTTACTTTTACTAAACGCTATAATTAAGCTATGCTACACCCGATTTAATACGTATAAAGTGGTGTATAAGTCCTATAAATGAGAATAAATGTAGTATTTACCTGTGCCGTTTTTCCTTTATCACATCCGGACCGCTTATGTTTGGAAGCAAGCGGTGAAACCCAGCGTCACTCATTAACCTGGCGCGCGCGCGCGCAGCTGCAGCACGATGACCACGCCCTCACAGTGTGGATATTTACAGTGTTGACCTAATTACTTGGGCATTAAACATTCCTCCATTTTGGCTTAGATAAAACCCGATTCATATTTTCTACATTTTATCATTATATTATAGTAAAGAACACTGAAAAGATTAGTCAAATTGTGCTCTATGCTGGAGTTTTTATTGATAAATCTTTGTTGACAGCTTTTGCATATTGAAGTTCAGTTCAGTAGAAAGATTTCTCTTAACCTTGTGCCTTTTTCTCAAATACTGTACATTCTGTTCAGTCTTTTCCCCATATATACAGTACACCTTACTTAACTTAATTTTAATGGTGTAAATCTTTCAGTTTTTCTTGAAAAAAAAATCATGTAAATAAACAGCTTTGTCTGTGTAATACTGTACCTCGAGACTACTAGAGCCTATTTAAACATAACTGTAGCTGTTCGCACATGCAAAAAAAAAAGGGGGGTTTGGGGAAAATAAGGCTGGAGAAACAAGGCAATTTCGGATCACTTGACATGGACTCTCGATCCTCTCGGCAAGAGAAACAGCAATAAATAATTAAAATGTAAAAAATTAGACTGCAGCAATTGACATTTCGTCAGAACCTCTAGTAGACAAGCTATTTTAGACCTGGCTGATTTAAAAATATCATTTTGGCAGCCCCTGAAATGGGTCGTATTGACATTACCTGAGCGGTTGAAGAATACGCTACAGCGCTCATTCAAAGACGTGCATTCATTGCTTGGACGGAGCAAGAATACCTAAAATGCATGTGTAGATTCAGGCGAGTGATAAAGTTTACCGTCTTCAACTTAATGCTATTGAACTGAATTTATGGAGCAAAAATAACCATAACATTAACAGCACCGCTGGCTGAAATAAGCGTGCGGTACATTGTGTAAATCAGATCAGGTCAAGGTTTACTAAAATAATGTTTGATTCTAGGGCCATAGTGAGCTATTTCAAGCTAACTCAGCTAATAAGTCACAAATCAAAAAGGTTCTATAAATGTTTATATGATTATCAAAGTAATACTACACTTGAAATCATAATTATAAAAATAATGGTTGAATTCCTTTAGTGTTTCAGGCAAGACGTGTGGGGTGGTCAAGGATGAAACATAAAATTATGCCACCCACTGTTACTGGACCACCTGAGTTTGAAAGGACATTTCGTGCACAGTAAGATCTTCACACTCTTTTCATTCATGAAAAATCATATAATGTCAAAAAAAAATCTAGTATGATTGGCAAGTTATCACAGGTAATCCTACCTTGAATAAACCTGTACAAACAAGTCATCAAATATTTTAAAAAATTGTCCCTCCACTATTTCTTTAGCCAGAATAGCATAGAGTCACATTTTCTTGGTGGTATTGTGGATCTCTGGCATCTTTTGCAATGAAGGTATGTTACATAATATACTACTATAGGCTAATTATATCTATAACAATGAATAATAATTCAATATTTATGGTGGACAAATAAAAACAAGGAACCATTATATAGCTTATAAAAAGAAAATGTTTCCCTTTTCACAGTGCTTGCTGCTCTTGGAGGACTTCTGTATATTGTGGGCAGAGAGATGTACTTTACTGGCTATATCCGTGAAAGCAAGAAAAGGTGATAATCAAAACAAGTTATTATATATATTTTTATATGACATTATATTCTGTAAAGTCAAGTCATAACACATTACAGCCTATTCTTGCCTTTGTTTCTAGGTTGCCAGGGTTTTATTTGGTGTTGTGTGCCCTGTTATTCCTAACTGTGACGGCTACCATTGGAATAATTCAATCATTTTTGAACAAATATCTCAACACCAGACTTCTCTAAATCGTTTAATTAAAATTTTCAAAAGTTTTTTTTTCTTTACCAATCTATTAAATAAAAGGCATGTAAAATCTATGTTATGGATGTTTCAGGTCAACTTGACGTGTTTGTTTCATGTGTCAGTTTATTCTCATTCTAAGATTCATATTACAGTATTAATTCAGAGAACCCAGTGATAAACTCACCACTAAATTGTTGTTGAAAGCGTGATCTTTAGTGGACGTCATGTGGACTGAATTGGAATTCTAATATATTTTGTAAGTTTTTACCAAAATTGAGTTTGATCTTCAGACCTAGTGTGTCAAAACTGAGAGATAGTCAGCATATTTGTGCTATTTCAGGTCAACAGGGAGAACTGGGTCTTCTTATGAATACAAATTGTCCTGAGGAACATTAAAACTTTATTGTTTGTCACCCTGTCCTTTGCATTCATATTTGCACATTTTTGAACATATTAGAACTTATAGGTTGAATTTAAAAGGAATTAATAAACCAATAAACTCTTACATCTTTTATCTTAAATCCAGCTTTTATCAGGAAATTTGCATCACCTTTCCATGTGTCACATCGTTATCACATAAGTAAAAAAAAAAATCTGTGTAAAAATGTAGTTACCATGCACTTGCTTTAGATGAACCTTGCAATTATATTTTCATGTACCATTCAATACACCAAATCATTAACTTAGTATTGACGTCAAGTACTTTAACTGTACTTAAAAATGTATTGTCTTGAAATGATTGGCTGTGGTTGTAACACGTTTTACAACAACAGGACACTTCCCCTTGTTTCCTGCCTTGTCCACTGAAGAAACTTCCAAATCTTCAAGGCAGCAGATGCCAGAATAATGCAAAAGGGTTGCATTGTAGCCATTTTCATCTAGACCATCATATAGAGTTAGGTTGCTAAAACTTGGACCCACCGAATAAATTTGGGTGTGATCAATTCCTGAACCGTCGCCATCTGACATAATATAAGTCACTTCCAAGATTGTATTTCCAAATGACAAAAGACAATCTGAACTCTCATTTATCACACGACACATTGGTGGAGTAAAATCTGTTACCTGAAAATAAAATAAATTATATTTCTTTCAATTAAATTCCATAGTAACTGCCTATCCAACTGGGAGAAGTAAAGCTGTAGAGACTAATAGCAGGTAACTGGACTATTAAAAGCTGAATTGCCCATTTTACAACTGTTTACATTACACCTACAACAAACAGAAGTTGTACTTACATTCAGTATAACATCTGGTCTTTCTCTTTTTACCATGTCAGCATCTTTGATAGCTTCATTCTCTCTGAAGACATCATCACGGTGTGAAAAAGCCTGTGACCATCCAGTCAGCATGCAGAGAACGACTGTCTTTGCAATCTGAACCATTCTGGTCAACTGTGAAAAGATAAATAAATAATTAAATACATATATACACTCATTGCCAAAAGTTTTGGCAGTGACACATTTTGTGTTTTGCGAAGTTTGCTGCTTAAGCTGTTGTGGTGTTCATTCACACGTTCATTCACATTGTTTCTAGATTATTGTGTAGAGTGATCAGGTGCATTTGAAATAATTGCTAAAAGCTTCATTGGCCAAAAAATTCACTTTTCACAAAAAAACTAATTTCACTGTTTCTTGATCCTGACACAAAATGACCAGCTAACATTAATTGACTAATCTACAGGGCTGTACAGTGCGACATATATGCTACGACATATATGCACGTGCTACGAAAAAACTGGTCTGTGCGATGAATAAATTTACCACTGTAGCACGCGTGCGATACAGTTTTGCATGTTCATAACACAGCCGCTTAATAGTGTGAAGTGATTTCGTTGTGCTTGTTTGTGTGTGTGAGATTGATTATACTTGGTAGTTGATATGACGATTTTTGAATGTCTCCACGATCTGCTTTTGAAGAAATATCGTTGTATCGTGCTACAGCGCACATTCTATCAGCTGCAGTTCTGGTGCCTCCCTCCGTCTCAATATACTGTACAACGCCACATGCATTCACATCAGTGTTAGCTCTGCTGTGGAGTTACTCTCACGGGTACTTTCAACCTCTGTAGCACCAGTGCTATGTGAAAAAAAAGTTAATGTACAGCCCTGAATCATATCAGCAGCACATGTGAAAGTGTGAATGAGTAAAATCACTATCATACTAATTAGATTGTAAGAGCAGACTGATTGCTATAAATTGTGTTCAATTTGCTATAAATTGTGTCCAATCATTGTGTTCTTGTTAGCAATGGTTAACTCCAAAGAAACACGTGCAGCCATCATCGCTTTGCATCAAAATGGCCTCACATGCAAGGAAATTGCTACAAAGAATATTGCACCTGAAAGAACCATTTACCGGATCATCAAGAACTTCAAGGAGAGAGGTTCGACTGCAGTGAAGAAGTCTTCAGGACATCCCAGAGTGTCCAGCAAGCACCAGGACCGTCTCCTCCTCAAAAGGCGAGTGGACAAGCAGAAGCCCACAAATTGTGATAAACTCCGAGAACTAATAAGGCAAGAATGGATCGCCATCAGTCAGGATTTGGCCCAAAAGCTAGTATCCAGCATGCCAGAGTGTATTGCAGAGGTTATGAAGAACAAGGGTCAACACTGTAAATATTGACTCATATTTTTTTGCCAATGAAAGCCTTTAAAACTTATGATATGCTTATCATTGTTTTTCAGTATACCATAGAAACATGTGGAAAAATAATCTACAAATACTGAAGCAGCAAACTCTGCAAAACACAAAATTTGTCACTGCCAAAACTTTGGGCCATGACTGTACATACATACATAGAATGGTTAAAGTTTATGCTTTTTTTTTTTTTTGGTAGGAGAATTAATTTCCATTAAAACATTCCATATTGTATGTTTATATTTTATGTAGCCTACTCTAAAAAGGCTGTTCTGTTTCATTTAAGTTCTGTTCCACTTTTAATACCTTTTTCTGCACTGCAACAAATCATTTTCTTGAACAGTATATTGTAACTTTAACAGTAACACATTTTAAGATCTTTTATATATAAGATAACTAACAAAAATGAATGACCAGTGCTCTCTTCTACCCTCAACACCACGACCCTTGAGCAAGACACTGAACCCCCAACTGCTCCCCACAGCAAAAATGGCTGCCCACTGTGTGTGTGTGTGTGTTTGTTCACTACTCACTGCTGTGAGTGCGCACTTGGATGGGTTAAAAGCACAAATCCCGAGTATGGGACACCATACGCCACATGTCATGTCACTTTCAGTCACTTTAAATTAAATAATTGAATTGAAAAAATTTAATTCAATAATTTAATAATTCAAGATATTTTTCTGAAAACTTCTGGAAAAAAAAAGTCTTAGTGCTGTTTTCAATTCAAGTTAA
Source organism: Sinocyclocheilus rhinocerous (assembly GCF_001515625.1). Lineage (NCBI taxonomy): Eukaryota > Metazoa > Chordata > Actinopteri > Cypriniformes > Cyprinidae > Sinocyclocheilus > Sinocyclocheilus rhinocerous. Next base: position 745,754 of record NW_015624541.1, on the reverse strand, counting down.
TTTAGCTTGTTTTAGATATTTTTATAAATCACTGTTCAGAAGACATCTTTGGCTTAATACATGTTTATAAAAATGATTTTCTATTTCATTGGTGATTTCAGGCCTTAAGTGAAGTTATCAAATAAAATATAGACCTTTAGGATATATATAAAAAATAGAGTTGCACACAAGTCATCAAGTTGCATTGCAGTACTACAAATTACCACTGGTTCATTATTGCTAGATGCAATTTAAGTGATATATTTTCTTCAGTATTTATCAAAATCGAGTTTGAACTGCAGACCTAGTGTGTCATAACCGACAAATAGACTCAGCATAATTGTGCTGATTGTCAGCAAGTAGAACTGGTCTTCTTATGAATTCGAAGAAGATTATTTTATTAGTGATTAACTAGTGTTTTATAATGTAATATTTATCTTAATGTGTTAAATGTGAAGGAATTTTCTTGAGGAATGTTAAAGTTTTATTGTCTGTCACTTTGTCCTTTGAATTCACATTTAGAGTTTTTTGAACATTTTAGAACTGATGAGTTGAATTTAAAAGCAATTGGTAATCAAATGTGGAAGACCTTCATTATTTTAAGAAAGAAATTTTGCTTTTTTATGATGTCAGTAAATTTGCATCACCCTGACATTTTAATATATATAGGAGAAACAAATTGTGTCACATCCTTATCACATAAGTTAGATCTCTCTAAATGAACTTAGTGACCATGCACTTGCTTTAGATAAACCTTGCCAGAATGAACAATTTATTAAGATCATGTTGATTGGGCAAGGTTTGCTACTGCTGAATGAAAATATGTTTGACTCTTTTAAGCTATTTCAAGATAACTTATGTTATGTATTTTTTTAAGATAACTCTATTTATAACCAATAAATCAGGCTGGTTCTTTGCATTTGTTTCTATGACTATCAAGGTAATTAAATCATAGATAGAAAACTGTCATTTATTATTTGACTTATAACAATGCCAACATATGTGGAAAACTGTGGTTGAATAATAGTGGTTGAATTTCTTTAGCATTTAAGGCAAGACGTGTGGTTTGGTCGAGGATGAAGTGTAAAATTATAATACCAGTTTACCACCTGAGTTTAAAAGGGCACTTAGTGCGCAGTTAAGACCTTTGAAGCCAAACTGTTGCATTTATGCTTTTCATACTTCACACTTCTCACTCTTTTTATCCATAAATGATTGTGTATGATAATTAATATATAAATATATATATATATATAATATAAAACACACACACACACACACACACAGACAGACACACACACACACACACAGAGACACACACACACACACATTTCATAGATTCCATCAATGTGAAACTCTTCAAACGATCAATCTGAGGACACATAGAAAAAGTAGATGGGACTGGCCATTTGGTGGCGCTATAACACAAAAACAAACTAATGGTTTTGTGGCAACCAGGCCCCGTATTCTGCGTAACATAAAATAGTTTGGGTTATTTAGCAGTTTATGAAGTCGAATAAAAGTTAGAATAAACAGTCAGAATAAACAAATACATACTGCTATTTTCACAACTGACTTTATTCTCTAATGATACAGCAACGTATAGCAACCACATGAATGCAGAAGAAATACCAATAAAAAAAAAGTACAGGCAAGCAACATTTTCATGTACCATGAATACACAGAGTCATTGATTTAATACTGACATCAAGTGCTTTAAATGCATTAAAAATGCATCATGTTGAAATGCATTTTTACGTACAGTACATTTCTATTGTACATTTATAATTACATGTATACAGAATGAATTGAGTGGACGTAAAATGCACATCCATCTTAGAGAAGCATAGATTTAAGTGCCATCAGTATTAAATTTGACCACAGAGAGATGGTTGTGATGGGGCTACTGGATGTGGGTTTTTACAGTCACTGGCTTGAATGTCGTCGTAACACGTTTCATAACAAGAGGACACCTGCTTATGTGTCCTGACTTGTCCACCACAAGAACCTCCACTTCTTCAAAGCAGCAGATGCTGGAAGAAGGGTCGTATTGTAACCATTTTCATCTAGACCATTATAGTGTCTTATCTTGCCAGAAAAACTTTGGTGTGGTCGATTCCTGAGCCAGCATCTGTCATTGATATGTCACTTCCAAGATTCCACATGAACAACAATCTGAACTCACATTTAAGACACAACACACAGGTGGAGTAAAATCACTGACCTTTAAAAAAAAGAAAGACATTTTTAATTAACTTTTAATTAAATGTCATAGTAACTTTGTGTGTAATCTGAAACAGTTAAAGATGCCGTTTACAGCAGTTTACAGTACAGCTTAAAAGATTAATATTTTTCAGATGTATGAAGTAGGAAAACAAACAGCATACATCAGCACAGACATATGAGGCACTTACACTCGGTATAACATCTTGTCTTTCTCTCTCTATTTTGTCAGCATCTTTGATTGCTTCCTTCTCTCTGATGACACCATGACGTGGAAAAGCCTGTGACCATCCAGTCAGCATGCAGAGAACACTAGTGTCTTTTCAATCTTAACCATTCTGTGAACCAACTGTGAAGTTTTTTTTTAATTGATTAAAGTTTAGTTTACATTCCACATCCATTGGCTATAATATGTTTAATAAAATGTAAATGTCATAAATTGCACTATTTAGCTGAGAATAACTGACTCAAACTAAACAACAAAGAGCACCTGTCTGTTTTTTAAACTTACTATTACAAATGTTGAATCCTTATTGAAAAGTAAGATTGTTTTAGATCCTTGTCCTTTCCAAATTAGTTTGCTGAGATGTGTCAGTCCTATAAACTAAGCTCTCAGACACACCTAAGAGGTTTATATATTCATAACCTATATTTCATATCTTGCACAATATGTTGTCAATGTTTAATCCGTTCTCTGGTGCTTTTGTCATTTAATGCCAGCCAAATGTTTGACTTTGACTTGTTTGAGTACTGTTTGAGTGTTGAAATATTGTGAAGAGTATATTACATCTGGTGGGACTAGACTAGATTTGTGTAAAATCATAAAACCATGTGTAAAAATGGGTGTGATATTCTTGTTCATATATTTTTGGAATTTGACCAGAGCAAGGAGAACTAGGATTTTTTTATAAAGTCACTGAAGATTATTCTATGTAGTGATTATGAACTCCTACAGTGTTTCATAATGTAATGCCTTATTTAGGTGTATCTTAAGGTCTTAAATGTTAAAGGATTACTCCACCCCAAAATGAAAATTTTGTCATTAATCATTTACCCCCATGTCGTTCCAAACCCCTAAAAGCTTCGTTCGTCTTCGGAACACAATTTAAGATATTTTGGATGAAAACCGGGAGGCTTGTGACTGTCCCATTGACTGCCAAGTAAATTACACTGTCAAGGTCCAGAAAACTATGAAAGACATCGTTCGTCAGAATAATTCATCTGCTATCAGTGGTTCAACCGTAACGTTATGAAGCGACGAGAATACTTTTTGTGCGCGAAGAAAACAAAAATAAAGATTTTATTCAACAATTCGTTTCCTCTGTGTCTCTCCGCATCACTGTAGCGCCATTTTGGAGAATGACGACTGAACGCAAGCAGCATATGCTATTCTGTGTCACAAGTTAAGTTGTATTTACAACACTGTTCCAGAACAGTTCAACCGAAATATTCAGATGTGTGCAGCACATTTAATGGAGGACTGTTTCCTGATCCTGGTAGAGTAGACCAGTGTTTCCCAACCTTTTTTTAGTCGCGGCACCCTTTGGAAATTTTAACAAACTTGTGGCATCCTACAAAATTAATTTTGTCACAATATTTGAATTTCTAACTTCGATATGATAATTTGAAAAGTATAGATATTCGGTACAACAGGGAAGAACTTTCTGTTTCACAAAAGGTTCTTTGTGGCTAAATAAGGTTCTTCAGATTATAAAAAGGTAAGAAAGAGATGGTTCTTTAAAGAACCTTTGACTGAATGGTTCTTTGTGGAACCAAAAATGGTTCTTCTATGGCATCGCTGTGAAGTACCTTTTGAAGCACCTTTATTTTTAAGAGTGTACTATTATAGTGACCAAAATTATCATGTTTATCAATATTATCACAGTATCATGTGCTGGAAGTGTTCAAAAAGTACTCACATACAGTGAAATCACCAAGTTTTATATCAAAAACCAAAAAAAAAAAAAGTGCAAAATTATGCACTTTTTGTTTGCATAAACATTAAAATAATAACTATTATTGGTTGGGTGACTAACATGTTATCCATTAACATTTAGGCTAATACATATTCAAATAAAGTTAAAAAAAAGTTTTATAAAATGATAAACCTCACATTTCTGCCTTTAAATCATTAAGAAAAATAATAAATTTTAGGCATTTTATCTGCTCCATAAACAGTTCTACATAGGTTACCTTATTATCTGAAGTGTTGAGACTAAATTTGCTTAATGTTGAGCAGTATTTACAGCTAGTTTTTCAAATCGCAATAATCGAATATGGTTTTAATGATAATTAAAATGTGAAACGGTAATACTAACCATCGGGATTTTTATCATGGTTTATCGCCAAAGCAGTAATTGTTTAATCCTTTGGGTTCCTTTCCGCACTTGCCTTTGGCTCACTTGGGATTTAAAGGGGTGGTTGATTGCGATTTCACCTTTTTAACGTTAGTTAGTGTGTAATGTTGCTGTTTGAGCATAAACAATATCTGCAAAGTTACGAAGCTGAAAATTCAATGCAAACGGAGATATCGTCTTTTAAAATTCTGGCAGTTTAATGCCTACAAAAACGGCTGGTAGGGACTACAACAAGTTACTTCCCGGGTACGTGACATCACAAACCCAGATAAACCCCGCCCTCGGGAAAAGGCAGCAAAGGGGGCGAGGCCATGCTGCGCTGCTTTAGAGAAGAGGAAGAGAAAACGTCTCCAGGTTACGTATGTAACCATGGTTCCCCGAAGGGAACGAGACAC
>NW_015624541.1:698878-740031 GCF_001515625.1 Sinocyclocheilus rhinocerous | reverse complement strand
TGCGCGGCTTTAGAGAAGAGGAAGAGAAAACTAGTGGTGCACGTAAAAATCTATTCATATATCGATTCTGTCTTCTAACGATTCTAATGGATTTACAAGTTTCAAAATCAATGTTCTAAAGCAGCGGTTCTTAATTCTGTTCCTCATGTCTACACACGCTCTGCATCTCTCTCTCTCTCTCTCTCTCTCATTCAGCTCAGCTCCAACAATGAACTGTTCCAATTATACACTTATTTTCACATAGCTATGAGAAGCGTTATACATGGACGCCTAATCAAGCCTAGAAAAAAAAACAGTGAACCACCCCTTTAAAAGACACTATTATTCAACTGCTCTGACACTATATAAGTAGCTAGTGACCTCATAAAACACCGCTGTCCGTGCTTTGTTGTCCTGTGTCATATATCTTGTGCACCTCCTTTGTGAAAATTAAGTACACTTTAGCGTACTTTTGAAAAAGAGTATTATGATAATTATGTCTTATCCCGGTCAGCTCCACAACTGCATGAATAGCTCCGGTGAGAAGCTGTTATCTGGAATGTGCTGCTTATGCGTACAGTGACTGTACCATGCATTGCGATTGCTGTTGAGTGTCGCTGCGCTTATGTCGTCTTATGCCGAGCGTTAACAAATGGAAGATTGGAGATCTATAGAGAGCTATATGTCTTAGTTAATGATCACAGAGGAATCAAGATTAAAGTGAAAGCCTCGACATAACAGCTAAACCACAATTACAGCTAAACCACAGTCTAAACACAATTAACACAATAAAAGAACATCATCAGTGAGCTATGTGGATATCTTGAGTTTATTCTCTCTTTGGCTTGTGTTCATATATTGTAAAATTAAGGAAATGCCTCAATCCTCAGCACAACTCTAACCCCCGTGTGGACAGTGTTAGTATTAGTCCTGGAATGCAAGTAAGCATTGAATTTGATCCTCCACTAGGGGGAGATAAAAAAAAACACAGTCATCAGGGCCCATATTCACAAAACATTTTAAGGCTAAAAGTAGCTCATAACTCGCCGATTTAGGAGAAAATCTTAAAAATCATGGGCGTGTCAGTCCTAAATTTAAGACTCCTACATTTTTGCTCTAAGAGTATTTCACAAAGCGTTTTAGCGCTAAAACTAGCTCCTAAATCTGTGAAAGTTAGGAGTAGTGAAGAGGACTCCTAAGTCACTAAGACAAAGTCACAAACTATCCTAAAATGACTATTGCCGGAACAGAAATATTTTAGAAACGTTTGATGATAATTAGCTTTTAAAAAGGTGTCGCCTTAATCGCGAGGGTATTATGACTGTTGTTTTAACAAGTTTGTTCGGCAAGAAGTAACAGCTGTTCTTGCATCCAGTTTGGTTTTCTTTTAGACCCCTCCCCTATCAGCCAATCACTGTGTGCATAGTTAGTAAGCATGCTGACATCATCCATAGCAACGAGGTCTAGCCCGCCCTTACTCTTAGCTTAAGACTTCTCTCTATTCCTTAGTAAAAGTTTGTCTCAGCAGCTTTGTGAATAGGTTTTAAGAGAAAACTCTTTGCTAAAAACTTTTACTGCTATTTAGGAGAACTCTTAGTGGTAAGATAAAATGTTTTGTGAATACGGGCCCAGGTTTTTAAAATATGAGTAGTTCATGCATCTGGAGTATGTCTTCCTTTAAAACAAACTGAATATCAGGATATTCTGAAATTCATGTAAATTAATGTTTGCATCAACTTTTGACTTTTTGGTTTTTCTGAAAATAATTTGCAATGAAATGTTTTGTATTAAATAAAATACACACTATAAGCATTTTCACTAATGGTCTCAGACTATTGGAGCCCAGCGTAAATACATTTTATTTTACTTTCAGAATTGGTGGTAATGTATTAGGGCTATGGAACAATAATGCCATGCATCAGAAAGACTAATGCCCAGTTCAGACTACACGATTTTGCCCGATTTTGCCACGATTTGCTTGACGTAGGGTGTCGTGGGGATTCGTAAACGACAATGGGCGTCGGGACACAAGATTCCATCGTTTCAGCACGTTGTAGGGAGTTCTGAATATAACAGACACTGATATGCCATGGAATCATCCCAGCACGTGACTCCAATATTCGAGGGCGATTTCCTGTCAGTCTTGTCTCATCTACTCATGAGATCTAAACTAATTCAATCAGGAGACAACAAAGCTTTCTTTGTATCAGAACTGGAAGGTTCGTTCACAACATATAGAAACCACGATGTCTTGTGACCACCAATGAATGTAACTATTATATCCAAACAGGAAAGACAGTAATTTAATCACACTCACAGGCTTGATGTACAACGGACCTAAAGAACAGCGATAATGTGACTAAATCAAACTCAGCAAACTGTATCAGCAAACTCGTGACATGGGCATGACCTCAGGACACCTCCCCTTTCCCCCCTGCATTCCAAAAACGTAGGAACCTGTTGTTGAAGGGTTGCATTTTTAGTGTATTGTGTTACTACTGGCTCAAGAAAATTTCTGGCAGGAAGAATGGACGAAATACACGGCAGGTGACCAAAAACATCAAATCTGATCTTTTTTTAAATTCAGAAACAGTATGTTGTTACTATTTTGACAATAATAACAAAACAATATTGATTAAGCAGCCAATCCTTACAGTGTGTTGATTGGGTGTATGAGAATATTTGTAAGAGAAATGTCTTATATATCTATGAGATTATTAGTTGAATATGAAATGAAGCAGGCCTGTTTTCATTTGTGCTTACTTGCAGTGCTGGGAGACACTGGTTGGTCAAGAGCTTTACCGTTTGGTTTTAATGGATCTGCTATTTGCAATGTCATACATCATCTTAGCGGAGTTTCTGTGGGGGTAAGTTCTCACGTTTCCATGTGATAGCAGGGATGTTTAGCTGGATGTGTTGACTTTTTCTGCCCCTTCAGGTTTTGTATTAGAAACATCACATTAAGAAAAAGGAAACTAGAGTTTGACATCGCACGAGATGTTCTGGAGCTCATCTACGGCCAAACGCTTGTGTGGTACTGTCATCTCCTCCTCGTGAAGAAACATTGCATTGTGTTCTGGTGGCTTCTCACTAACAGTATTTTCCGTGTTCTCTTTGTAGGTTTGGTGTGCTGTTTTCACCGCTCTTGCCTGCAGTGCAAATTGGGAAACTGTTTCTACTGTTCTACTTCAAAAAGGTCAAGATCTTCTTATGCCCGGTTCAGACTACACGATTTTAGCCCGATTTTGCCATGATTTGCTTGACGTAGGGTGTCGTGGGGATTCGTAAACGACAATGGGCGTTGGGACGCAAGATTCCATCGTTTCAGCTCGTGTAGTGTGTCATAGTGGACGACAACCGATTCCACATCTGTGATGCTTCACGACAGAAAGACTAGCATGTTTAATTTTTTTTTCGTCATCCACGACGAGTTCTGTCACATTGGTGACGTTGACCAATAGCAGCACAGAAGCTCTTTCATACACAGGTTTCAAACATGGCAAAACAAAAGAGAGATGATGGTGCTGCTAGGTGGAATTATGAGATGGAGGAAAGGTTCGTGGAGCTGTGGCAACAGTACTCCTGCCTGTATGATGTGTCATCGAGGGACTACCACGACAGAACAAAGAAAGAAAAATGCTGGCGAACTATAGCGGAAGCGCTTCAGCAATGTTTACACTCTTGTTTTCAGAAGTCAGTCGCTAGTTCCGCCTTCTCGATGACATCACGCACATCGTTAAAGACTGCACGCGATGAATGGTCGGGAAGCAACGTGTAGTCTGACATGTTTCTTGTCCACGACACGACAAGATTTTAGGAGTCAAAATCGTGTAATCTGACACAGTGACTATCGTGACCGACAAAAATATTGTGTAGTCTGAACCTGGCATAAGAGGGAAATATAGCTACTGAGATTTGGTCTTAGTGTATCACATTTTAGACCGCCACTATGTCTCTTGCACTATATTTGAACTGATGTCTAGCTGTGTTGAGTAAAATCTATTTTTCTCTGTTTTTGTACGATGGTGGGATTATCTGAATTGTAACGAGAGATTAACTCAAAAACAAGAAAGCATCTACAGGAGCACATTTACTGCTCTCATAGTGGTGAATCAGCAGAACAAGTGATCTTCAGAGATTCTGATGTTTAATTCATCTAAACGAGACAGTTCATCTGTCAAGCATGTCTGGGGCAAGATATAATCTCTAGCCCTGAGCATGACACAAAAGAAAATAATCCAATCAGTTGTTAATTTTTGTCATATCTTTAAGAAACTCTGTCTGGTGCTTTCTATGAAAGGGACACAAAATAATGCTTTGAACTTTTTAAAAAATGTTTAATTAATTTTGAGCAGCTCAAATTTAACATTACCAATATTCTGCAATGATTCACTGAAGGCAAGTTGTAGTAGAACCCATGTGCAGTTTTATTAAACAGAAGATAACTCAAAAACACCTCGACTCGACACATGAACAAGGACTTACCAACAGTGGTTACACAGACAAAGGACGATGGTAACATGAGGGCTATATATACAGAGACTAATGAGCAAACAAGACACACCTGAAACAATCAAAACAATAAACCAATGAGAAAACAGAACTTAGAAACACATGACTAAAACAACCAATGACAACATGACACATTCACAAGGGGAGCACATGGCAAGATCACAGGAAACATGAGAGCATGAACTACAAAAGAAAAGACATGAAAACATGAACATAAACAAAACCCCCAAAACCAACCGTGACGTATATGAGCACTATAAATTAGCATATTTCATTTCCAGAAAAGAAATTCAATAATCAGACAAAATTTTAATTAAAAATTCAAGAAATGTAAAATTAATAATACTTAAATATTATATTTCAATATTGTTTTCTTACAATACAAGAAAATATTTCTTGAGCATCTTAATGTTAAGGTAAAACTTATTTTTCTTTGTAACAGGGTGCATGCAAACTGTTGGACACTGCTATTATTATTATTATTATTATTATTATTATTGATAGCAATTAAAATTCAATATTAAAAATATTTTTGAATTATACAATATCAGTGCATCAGATTATTTTTTAAATGATAATGTTGTATTATTTTAATTTCATACAGCCAAAAAATGTCAAGAGCTTTGCAGTTGCACACACCAAAATCTTGTTTTTTGGGGGCGGATACAGACTTGATGTCTTTGTACACTATTTGTGAAATGTGCATGGTTGTTTTCAATAAGAGAAATGGATAAAAATTAATTATATGAAATAGCAGGCTTCAACAGTATTTGTGGTAAAAACTTTATCAAACAGATTATTATAGCAGGGTCCTATAACAGAAAACATACCATGGTTAGCAGCTGCACAAAATATGTGCGCATATGGCATTGAATATATATGACTGATCATCAATAAGGAATAGACCCTGTCTACTTTACAAGATCTAATTTCTCCTATTTGTTATTTATACGCACTTACCCCTTTCCTTAACCTTTCAGTCTCTCTTTCTCCCTTTATATCCCTCTCTCCTCCTATGTTTTCCCTAACATTTGATAGATCGCAATTAGATATCTTTGTAAAATCCAGAAAGCGTTGTTACTCAATCCTGCAGTTTTACATTTCGGTTTTGTCGTCAGTAAATTGCATCCCCTCTTCTCCCCTCACCCTGAGTTCACTGTGTCTGACTTACAAATACTCCCCTGTTTTTTTCTCCTCTTTCATTTTCCGTTACTGAGCTTTCTCTTCCTCCCTGACTGAGTGTAGCTCTTTATCCATAAATTATACATCAGGTGAAGGTAACAGACAGAGAAGATTTCATGCTATAATCATTGAATCTGCTTAAATATGAAGGTTAGGATAAACTGAGCAGAGTATATATGTTGGGAAATACATTTCAACATATTGATCAGATCTAAAAAGATTAATTTTGAAATAAGGCAGGGACCACAAATGTTGGCATAAGCTGTTTGCAATGAGGTCACCATGGTTTATGTCCCATACAAATCTGCAGTGAGATAGCATCTGAAGTTATTTTTTTTAATAAATGCTATTACTGCCACTGCACATAACTTGGCATAATCCCAAATTAAATGCATTTTAGGAATTTTAAGTAAAATGTATTTAAGGTTCTAGTGTTAATTAATATATTTCACATTTCAGTTACACATATGTAACTTTAATGTAATTTTCACTTATGAAACTTTTCTGCTTAGACATGTTGAAAGCTTGTTTAAAAGTAAGCTTCCACATCACTTCAATAACAGAATCATAAGAAATAGAGGTTGATTGTTGTGGCATCAGATAAGAACAGATCCACGTTTAGATTACAGGATGACTGTAACAGAGATCGTTGCACAAACACCCATGGATTATTGTTGATGTTTGTTCTACAATAATAATATTCAATCATGTAAAATAAATTAAATTGATTTAGTCAAGTCAATTCACCTCTATTTCTATACCGCTGTATACAATACAGATTGTGTCAAAGCAGCTTCACAGAGATAAACAGTTCTTCAGAGCACCTATTTGCCAATTTCAGTTTAAATTCTGCACTTTATTTTAAAAGAATTAATTTACAGATTCCAAATCAGTTAAAGCCTTAATTTTCTGGTAATCCTCATCATAATTTTTGGTAATGTGACAGATAAATAATAATCAATAATTTCTTGATATAAAAAAGCTGATACTCCATTATGCACAGCAGAAACACTGTATAGTTTGTGTGTGTGTGTGTGCTTGAATACATGGTTTATGAGGACACTTCCTGTGTCCTCATAAACTAAATGGCTTACAAATACAGTGTTTTTGAAATATTTAGGGGATAGAAAATACAGTTTGTACATTATAAAAACCATTTGGCCTATGGAGAGTCCCCGTAAACCACATATACAAACATATGTGTGTGTGTGTGAGAGAGAGATTTCATATAAATCCTTTGTTGCGTTTTTTTTATTGCTAATACAGAAACCTCTTATCTTACCAGTCCAATGCACTTTAGAATACAGTCTGCAACTCAGACAGAAAAGGGCAAACGAAAGATAAGGAGAGAGGTATCGGATGGATAGAATGTCACCTCCTGAATGTTAGAAGGCCAAAAAGCAGACATGGTATCCTTCAGTCTTTCTTTGCCCTCCTGGATAAAACACACCTGGGCAGAGAGAAGGATGACATTCCGTGAACTTGTACAGAGGAGCAGATGCTAGAGTCTGACAGAGAGAGAAAGGCATCAGTATAGACTGAAAGATGTGGAAAAACAGAAAGAGTTTTAAATTGATTTCTTTTGGTTTTTAAAGAACAATTACCACATTTGCCAGGTCTTTCTAATTCAGCTTGAGTTACTGAAAACAGTTCTGAAAAATTCACAGGAGAGTAACAATTGTAATTGCACGGAAGAAACTCAGATAGGCCCGTACTGGGAGGGGTAAAACAGGTGTTGTCTTACTGTGTGTGTGTGTGTGAGAGAGAGAGAGCAGCTGAAGTGGCATTTAGATGCATTTACACAGACAATTGAATGAAGCTGAAATGTAGCATGAATGCATTAACACTGCAAAATTACAACAGCATAAATAATGCTGTGAGCTTGGTGTTTTACATCAGGTTTTTTTTATTTACAAATATGAAAAGTTGTAAAAAATACAAAAAAAAAGTTACTTTTAAATTTGAAAGTAACCCGCCAGCAGGTGGCAGCAAGTTGACTGTCTTAATGAGTGAGTCATTGAGGCATTCAAACGATTCGTTGAAACGGCTGATTCATTCAAGAATGAAGCAAGCGCCTGTCTTTATGAATGGACCACTGAATCATTGACTCAAATTATTAATTCAAAAATGCGAATCATTCAGTAGCCTAACGAAACACCGCTGACGCGGTGTGTTGCTCAGAGATGCGCAACATTTCTGCTCTGCTAAATTTGGAACATTTACAATCGTACTGATTTTCGGGGAAAACTGCACTCTCTTAGTCGTGTCATGTTAATTAATTAGGCTAGGCTTTATGTAATAAATATAAAAACTACATTTTTTTTTTTTACCGTAGTATGTTTCTTCTGTGTGCAGTTGTGTTCATTTGTTTCGATTTCTCCATGAGATTGTCTCACGTGATTGTCATTGTCTCAACTGCCGCGACCTTGTTACTATTGATTATCCATTATGAATTGCCGTTTAGGCCTACACCAAGTGTAATAAAATCAGAATCATGCTCGCTGAAATTTTGGTGTTTCCCTAATTCGTTGTTTTAATAAGATTAGATTAGTTGTCCGGTCGGGCAAGTAAAATTCTCTTTCACTTGCCCCTTCAAAAAAAGCACACAGATCATCAAAAGCATTCTTTCGCGCACCCCTGCTGGTCGGTCTCTGCACCCCTAGGGGTGCGCGCACCCCAGTTTGGGAACCGCTGTTTTAGATGAATTAAAAGAATGCAAACTTTAATCCTGCAGGATTGGTGGGTTGCAGTAAAGTAAAGTAGATAACATATTTTTACATTTTGGATGCATTATAGCCTATGTAGAATCCTGTTTAAAAATTTTTTTAAAAAGACACCAGAGAGCTAACGTCATTATTAGGACCGTTGCAGTGTCCGTAGAAATTAGGCTCGTTTGAGATGAGCAAAATCTGCCCAGAACCGATCACCGGTGATCACCGCAAGATGCATGCCGGTTAGAAATGTGTCCGAGGGCAGTCCGCCTTGCTCTGATGTCACGCCGACAGCGAGTCGGCCGTGCAGTCGAGCGCAGTTGCTCTCCCTCAGCTGCGCTGATCAAAAGCACGATGGGAAACGACTCGCTGTGGCTGACGACACAGATTCATGCTCACTGGTTCAAACAACCGTGATGTTGCGTTCTCTTCTAAAACGTTTTATTTTTTATCTGATATCATGTGATTATGTTTAAATTATGCATGAATATTCCCAAACACTATGACAGTGCGATCTCTGTGTAAGATATGTGATTGTTCTCATATTTCTAAAAAAAATCTAAAATACATGTTTGTATTAAAGTAAAAAAGGGTGATACATATTTATTTCGAATTGAATAAATAGCAAGTACTATGAGTGTCTTGTTCATCATATTTGTTTTCATATAAAAGCAACAAAACTGAAAAGATATAATGTTTATTAGCAGCAGAGTGCATGAGTGTGAATAACGTGATTTCCGCCTTGATCTCGTCACTCTAAAAAATTGCTGGGTTTGTCCATATTTTACCCAGCACTGAGTTGTATTTATCCCAGCATTTTTTAGTATCTGTTCGTTCCACTTCGAGAGGTCAGATCTGTCCGTCTTGACTGCGCTTATTTCACTCCTCCCCTCACCGCAGCAGCCTAAATTTCAGGCGAGGCTAGCCGCATCTCAAACGACTCTAATCAAACCTTATGTGTCCTTCACCCCCATTACGGATTATAATTGCAATTATGTTATAATTATCTATGTAAATGTCCCCGGTTGCTGATTAATCATCAGCTTGGTTTAGGATGTCTGACCTCCTGTGTCTTCTAACAGGTCCAGGCCGCAATCAAGAAGAAGGTGGAGAAACAGAGGAAGCAAGTTGAAATGGGTGTGGTGGAGGTATTTAACAGTAATTCAAGACCTAAAATGGGACAGAGAAAGAATCAGCCCCTCCATCCACCCAGCAGAAGTGGAGATGGTGAGGAGGAAGATGAGGAGGAGCCTGTTGAGACTGGGGAACAGAAGGAGAAGGAGGAACTCGACCTCAGACCTATCGTGGATTCTGTTTTTGGCCCAGTAAGAGTACACAATTCATATCACAAACACATACTGCCATTTCATGCCCTTCTACCTATAGCAGTCTCACTGTGATCCTAAACTAACTTCGTTTTTCACATTCTTTGTTGTGTTATTACAACCAAAACTGCTTATAGCCTATTCGTAATAGAACTAGAGTGGCTATACATCAAATTACTGAAGGCCCTAGCAGGTCTATGCTGATGAGCATTCCTTGTCCCTGCTCTGTTAGGTAACATTGTTGGTACATGATACGGACGGTGCCTTGTTGAGCTCCGCCAACTCATTTCTTTTCTATTCTAAGTGGCACTCACTGTGAGAGTAACTGTTACACTGTTACAACTTGAAAACCTTGAAGCTCAGAGTCAGACCCAACATTTATTTTGATTCAATGGTAACATATTCGTCATGATATATGACTAGCTGTATATTTCACCTGTATGGTACCCTTGGATGAATCTAATTGTTAATGCAATGAAAAAAATGTTTTCAAAAACATAGCATCATGTTGTGTAGTTTAACTCAAAAGTTTAAGTCAATTTTAAGTCCAAATATTATTTAAAATAATTTCACTGGAGCAAAGTCAAGCTGATTAAGTCACTGTGTTATTTAGTGTTATTCATATGTAATTATAGTCTTATTAATATTTTGAATAATTTTTTTCTTCTTAGTATTTATTTAATTTTACTTTAATTTTTAATAATTTTGTGATTTGGTTTTGTCAGTTTTCTTAGTTTTTATCAAGCATTACTAATTCAGGTTTAGTTGTTTTAGTTTTTAGTTTAAAGTTAAACTTAGTTTTAGTTATACTTTCTTCAGTTAGTTACAACATTTCTAACTTTTGTTGACATGTTTTGCTTATTAAATTATATTTCATATTTTACTTTTAGTTTTAGATAATGATAATAACTATAATTCAGTTTACTATTCAGTCATATTTTTAACTGAACCCAGTTAATTTAGATGTTACCACATGAAGTAAATTTTTTTGGTTGCCTCGGTTTGCCTTGGTTGACTTAACTTCATTAGCAGATAGGTGGTTAGGTGACTGTCAGGCATGAGATGACAGGTTAAGGAGCTGTTCTAACAAGCACATCTGTCCCCTTGTGGTTCACCCGCTCATGACCTGGTCTTAGCCTTGCGGTGTTGCATTCCTACACTAGGATAACCTTGCATCCAGTGCTTATCACTTGATATTGAGCTTGAATCACCAGCAGTGAGCACACTAGAAACCCAATCTTGCCCACTCACCTTTCTGGAAGAGGGATCATTGCTTGTATTGTCATAACTATTTAATTGGCTTGGAGACATATATAGCTACACACTAATTTAGGATGATGCATTCACTGAGTCATTGCATAAGCTGTGTATTAACAACTTTTCTTGCTTATACTCAAAAATACAAATAAAAATAATGAATTATTATAGGTTACATTTGTATTTATAATTTACATTTGCACAGTAATTATCATTAGAGCATTCACTGAAACTCTATCCATTAGTTTAAGTCACCTGAGAATGGGTATTGTTAGATAAAAGAGTTAACACATAGTTTAGGTTGACTAGTCTGACATCTGATTATCTTTAAGTCAATAAATAAGAGTTACTCTCCACCTAAATGGGAGGGTAAGCAAAAGAGAGTGTTTTATTTCAAAATTGATTTAATAATAAATTAAGTCCCCACTATACATATGGCAGTCTTCAAAAACAAGGCTCTCAAACTACGGAGAGGTTGATAGCTAGGTTTTATTTTCCATCTCTGGCCAGTTGATTTATGGCAACAAATTAAGGTGTTTTTTATCACAATGAATTTTAATAGATTCTATATAGCTATTAACACAGCTTTAAAGATAGTAGTTTAGGAAAGGGACTTTGAAAGGATTTGATGCCAAGGACCCCCAAATAAGATGATTGTGAGGCATCCACTTTCTAAAACATAAAGGCATATTTAGATTTTCATGTACATGTCAAGACCTATTTATGATGTGTGAGGAAAAAAACTTTATTGTTTGCAAAATTACATAAATATTTTAAATATTAAAAACATGTTTTAGTATTTTATATAATATAAATCAAATATTTTGCAGACTGGCAGTACCTCCTAGTGGCCACTACTTTAAGATCCTCATTCTAAAACAAACCAAACTGTCCTGACCTGTCTCTCTGTCACTACACACACAGAACACTATATGATTGCTAGTGAACACAAACACAGCTGGGACTCCAGTCCCACAATGCTCTGCTGCTCATAGAGTGACCTCGTCTGACTTGATTCTAATCTGTTGGCCCAAAAATGCAGACTTAAACAGATTCCTCCTCATACAAACCCCACTTCCGTCATGATGGTTATTATTATACACTATATTATACAATAAAAAGTAGCATTCATCTATTTGCTGATCTTTTTTGAAAACAACAAACCATAATGTTGGCACAGAAAAACATTTTAATACTCGAACAAGTATGTGTGTGTGGATTAGAGTAGATTATAGTTCTGACAGGCTGGTAACACAGGGCAATGTCACTGGGTTTAACTAAAATATGAGTGCGGATTAAAGAGTGGTTCTCTGTTCATCTTCCCAAAGGTGTGCTCTGATTAGTCCGGGATTATCACACGCACACACACAACTTTAACCTCAGTGATGAAAAGACATAATCAGTTTCTTTTTTTTAACCTTCTGTATTCTTCATTTCTCTTTCTCTGTCATCTTCTTCATAGTAATGCTACAAGCTAAGAACTCTTTCTTAGTGGTCTACCTATAATGGCTGTAATATCTGAGAACACTAATAAAAATGCTGCAATTTTTATCGCTAATTATATTCAGAGCACAACAATTTGAGTAAATTGAGTAAACATGAATTTCAGAATGTCTTAGTGTTTGGTTTGTCTTTGTTTTGCTTTAATAATGGACTCCACAGGTTTGGCTAAAGCCTGGTGATCATGTTCTCCAGCATGATTTTGAGATGATCATCTTGTGCTGCAACGTAAGAACACAAAGGGAGTCTGCATGAGCAGTCACAAATGTTATTTGATGAGTGACCTAGTAATAGTACACAATTGTTTACTTCAGTATGTTCACTACTTTTCTTTATTTTGTATAATGTTTCTTTGTTTAAAAATGTTCAAAGTCTTGAAACTTTGTTTTTACTTTTTAAATAATTTATTCTTTTTAAAATCATTTCAATATTTGATTTGTTATTAAATTTTGAAAACCAGATTTAAAATGTGGTGTCACGTCAAATAATTTAATGATATTTTAATGTTGAGCAATACAGTGTGAATTAAATGCACACTTATTTCGCACAATATGTACTTCAAACTCTCTGAAAAATAAAAATATTAGTCATTGAAAAATATTAGCAAAATGGATAAATATTGCAGATTAATCGACCACTGCTCTTTCTTGCACTTATTATTTGCTTCTCCTCGAATCTCCTTGTTCTCTTTTTCTCCCTCTCTGTACATCATCCTATGGCTCTCCGACTTTAATCTGAAATAGAGGGGGGGATTAAAAAAGCTTCTCATTCTCTCATCTAATTCTCACCCTCCCTTACGGCCCGCTCCTACTCTGCATCCCTCTCTTTCAGCTTGCAAATGAAATCATTTGCATGGGACTGCCATCTGTGAGGAAAGTGAGTGGATAGGGAAGAGAGGGAGAGACGTGGAGATTGATTAAGCGAGATATGAAGATGACAAGAATAGGTAAAAGTGTGCTTGTTTTATGAAACATAATGTTATTTGTATTTTGCTTTTGCTTTGTCGGATAGTTATAAGAGAAGGGTCTAAGATGAGAAAGAATGCAAAGGTTTATAGATACATTTGTTGGGTTGGTTTTCGAAACTAAACAATGTGGACTTTTAAGTAGCTTAATATGGAAGCAGGTGAGTGTTGTATTGTCAGTCCACTCGATAAATTAATTATATAAAAAGGGCAGAAGAGGAGAGGTGGGAATCTTCATTGAGGACTAAGGCATGGGAAACTGCACCAAACCATCCCTGAAAAACAAAATTAAAAAGGTAAGAGAAACATATTTAAAGGTCAGGGCCTATATATCGGGGGACTGTGTTTTTGTGTTAATTGTAATATTGAAATGAGTGGGAGACGAATCATACTTTAAAACTTAATAACTCTTAGATATATTGTAAAGATAGTAATCAGTATTTCAGTAAAATTATAATACTTCAGTAGTTTAAGGACGTGTCAAACAAATTGACTAAACGTGCTTAATTAGAGATTATGTCTCAAGTAAAATGTGGCCCCACCCTAAGGGTGTGGCTGAGGGTAAAGGGGCTGGGCCAGTGGTGCCAGGGCCCCGCCCACCCGGAGAAGCAGACGGAGAAAATGAAGTAACTTCTGAGTTTAAGGGGCCTCTGAATGCACTAGTCCAAAACTGCACCATGCTGCATAACATCGTTGGACCAGCATGCATCTTCCTAAGACAGGGCTTCACAAAGTCACAGCTCGTATGTACCATGAAAAACTGAAAACACAGTGTTTCAGCATCTACATTCTCCCCTTGCATTCATCCAAAAGATCATCTGAGCTATTTCAGCAGTTATCTCATCATCGTTGTCAATCATCCACATTTCACTCCCTCCTCTAGTGTGATGTAAAAGATCATGCGGACAGTTGAAAGAAATGTAATCCTTTATGCAACCTTAAAGTGGTAAAAAAAAAAGCTGATTGTTAGGTTAAAGCCTATTTTGAATCCCAGATTTTTAATCTGGTCTCAGACGTCAAAACATTTATAAATTAATTATTAATTATTATTAATTATTTGATGGTAATTGAATGTTGAGCAATACAGAGTGAATTAAATGTACTCTTATTTTGCACCATATGTACTCCAAACTCTCTGAAAAAGAAAAACATTAGTCATTGAAAAATTGCAAAATGGCAGAATATCACCCGATTAATTGACCACTGCTCTTTCTTGCACTTATTATTTATTTCTCCTCGAAACCCCCTGTGCTCTTTATTTCTCCTTTTCTGTACATCATCCCATGCTCTCTGTCATTAATCTGAACTAGGGGGGATTAAAAAAGCTTCTCGTTTTCTCGTCTAATTCTCACCCTCCCCTTACCTCCCCCTCCTGCTCTGCATCTCTCTCTTTCAGCCTGCAAACGAAATCATTTGCATGGGACTGCAATCTGTGAGGAAAGTGAGTGGATAGGGAAGAGAGGGAGAGACGTGGAGATTGATTAAGCGAGATATGAAGATGACAAGAATAGGTAAAAGTGTGCTTGTTTTATGAAACATAATGTTATTTGTATTTTGCTTTTGCTTTGTCGGATAGTTATAAGAGAAGGGTCTAAGATGAGAAAGAATGCAAAGGTTTATAGATACATTTGTTGGGTTGGTTTTCGAAACTAAACAATGTGGACTTTTAAGTAGCTTAATATGGAAGCAGGTGAGTGTTGTATTGTCAGTCCACTCGATAAATTAATTATATAAAAAGGGCAGAAGAGGAGAGGTGGGAATCTTCATTGAGGACTAAGGCATGGGAAACTGCACCAAACCATCCCTGAAAAACAAAATTAAAAAGGTAAGAGAAACATATTTAAAGGTCAGGGCCTATATATCGGGGGACTGTGTTTTTGTGTTAATTGTAATATTGAAATGAGTGGGAGACGAATCATACTTTAAAACTTAATAACTCTTAGATATATTGTAAAGATAGTAATCAGTATTTCAGTAAAATTATAATACTTCAGTAGTTTAAGGACGTGTCAAACAAATTGACTAAACGTGCTTAATTAGATTATGTCTCAAGTAAAATGTGGCCCCACCCTAAGGGTGTGGCTGAGGGTAAAGGGGCTGGGCCAGTGGTGCCAGGGCCCCGCCCACCCGGAGAAGCAGACGGAGAAAATGAAGTAACTTCTGAGTTTAAGGGGCCTCTGAATGCACTAGTCCAAAACTGCACCATGCTGCATAACATCGTTGGACCAGCATGCATCTTCCTAAGACAGGGCTTCGCAAAGTCACAGCTCGTATGTACCATGAAAAACTGAAAACACAGTGTTTCAGCATCTACATTCTCCCCTTGCATTCATCCAAAAGATCATCTGAGCTATTTCAGCAGTTATCTCATCATCGTTGTCAATCATCCACATTTCACTCCCTCCTCTAGTGTGATGTAAAAGATCATGCGGACAGTTGAAAGAAATGTAATCCTTTATGCAACCTTAAAGTGGTAAAAAAAAAAGCTGATTGTTAGGTTAAAGCCTATTTGTTTGGCCGCCATAAAAACAATGCTACCACTCAAACAGTACGTGGGGAACAGTACGATTTGATCTGTTATACTCATACACACACACATATACATACATAAATAAAACTGTTGATTCTGGTCCTCAAATCTGAGTGGCTCCTTCATTTTTACGTAAACATATCTGTTATGCTGAATGAATGATAATGGAATATTATTTCACCCATATTTTGACATTTTATTCTCACAAAAAAAATCTATCTATATGAATTAAAAATTAAGCAGCACAACTTTTTTCAACACTGATATTCTATGTAATATTTATAAATAAATATATAATAATTTTATCCATAAAAAATGTCTCTTGTTGAGATGAATGACACATTTTAACAATGCTTTGTATTAAAAAGACATGTGAGGATACTCGGTTAACTAAAGGATTTAGCACTGAATTTGTGGCATATGTAATCCACCGGTTTATACGAATGCGTGTGTGTGTACTATATGGTATTGGGTATTATACACAAAGCTGTAAATGGAAAAGAGAATCATCTGTGGGATTTTCTCATATGGCACTCCGTTTAACCTCATCCTCTCTCTGGACAATGTGTTGTGTCTTTCTCTGGGTCCTCCTCAAGTTAAACCCCCAAATCTACTTATCTTTTAGCTGTTGTCAGGCAACTTTCACTTATAATCTAGTGACTACCCATTTCACTACATTACCAGTCCTCAAACAACTTTCTCATTTCCACATCCCCACCCAAGTGTTTTGTTTGAGTCTATTTGATGATTCAGAGAGATAATGTCAAACAGAGACATGTCTTCAAATGCATCAGTGTTTAACATCTTTCTTATCTGTCTTAATTTAACAGGACAGGGAACTGCGGCCAGAAGAGATAGAAGGTATTCACAGAAACCACACACCTCACATAAGAGTGAGAAAACATCATGTTCATGCATTTCATCACCTCTATCCTTGTGTTCATGCAGAACTAAGAGAAGCCTTTAAAGAGTTTGATAGGAACAAAGGCTACATCAACTGCAGGGACCTGGGAGAATGCATGCGGACGATGGGATACATGCCAACAGAGATGGAACTCATTGAACTGAGTCAACAAATAGGTGAGTTAAATCATCCCTCAGAGAGCATTTATGATCTGTGTGCCTTCATGCAAACATTATCGTACTGTATTATAGTTTAAATGTCTGAGACCATGTTAAAAATATTGGATTTTGAACATTTTGAATTTTGAAAAAAAATAAAAATAAAAAATAATAATAATAATAAAATATATAATAATAAATATTAAACATTTGTATTAAATTAAAGAAAAAAAAACAAATATTTGAAGACATATATTCCTGTATTTTTTAGGTGGGGGTAAAATTGACTTTGAGGACTTTGTGGAGCTTATGGGCCCCAAAATGCTGGCAGAGACAGCAGACATGATTGGAGTCAAGGAGCTGAGAGATGCCTTTAAAGAGGTAAACACACTCACTTACACATGTACCACTGTGCTGACTGCAGCTGTCAGTGGCCTTAAAGGGGTCATATGATGCGATTTCAATTTTTCCTTTCTCTTTGAAGTGTTACAAGCTCTTGGTGCATAAAGAAGATCTGTAAAGTTGCAAAGACTAAAGTCTCAAATCCAAAGAGATATTCTTTATAAAAGTTAAGAGTCAGCCACGCCTACCTAAAACGGCTCGTTCTAACACGCCCCCACATATCTACGTCGCTCTGTGGGAAGATTTGCATAACGCCGCCCAAATGTTCACGCAAAGAAAGAAGGCGTAACTTTTATTCTCGCTGTAGTATTGTTGCTGCCGCCATGTCGTGAAGACGCTGTGTGCTTCGTTGTAAAAGCGAAACTACTTTGTTTGGTCTTCCAAAAGAGGACGATATCTGCTTCGTCATGCCTAGAGCTGATCCGTGCTGGTCGCTGAGGAAATACAACAACTTTGCGCTGTGGATCACCGGATCGGCTTTCACCGTGGACGAAGCAGGAGTCCAGCCCGGGGTCGTCACATGTCCTTCCGGACGGTCCTTCGTCTAAATCGTTCTCAAGCCCGCGCTTCTGCTCACTCTAACCCTCCCGCCGTTCCTCACTCTAGCCGCCGGTCTCTGCTCACTGTAGGCCGCGGTGTGTGATGCTGTTGTGTAAAATAATGTTCTTTTTAGCAGCATCATATGACCCCTTTAACGGCAATTTACTGCTGTGCAGTTTGACTCCAATGGAGATGGGCAAATCAGCATCACAGAACTGAGAGAAGCCATGAAGAAGCTAATGGGGGAGCAGCTAAATTCCGGGGATACTGACGATATACTTTGTGATGCTGACCTCAATGGGGACGGACTTGTTGATTTTGAAGGTAAAGGAATGATGGACAAATAATGACAACTAATACTTGCTTTTCTTAACATTTTTAGTTTACCTCACTGAATATTCTTTTCTGTTTTCTTTTTGTTTTGTTCTTCCTCACTCAATTTTCCAGAGTTTGTGAGGATGATGTCACGCTGATGGAAGCCACACAGAGAGACTTTATTTTCATCATGAGACTCTAAGAGGGACACATGGTGCAGCAATCTGAATTTTTCAACATGCCTCAAGAGATACAATTTGTAAAAAATTATGTTTCATTTTATTTATTAAATAAGCATTATTATGCAAAAGAGCAATGTCTCATTTCAATAGAGTAATGTTGTAAATGTACTGTTTAACTGGTAGGCCTATTTTCAAAGTTGTATTTGTCTGATTACCAGTGTATTGAATTTGTAGTGTGCTTTTTAAAAAAAAATCATTTAATTACAGTGGTTTGTTAATTACCTGTTTATGCCTCTTCTTCTTAAAATTTATACCCATGAAATCAATTAATTTTTTTTTTCTTTTGGTATGCAAAGTCTTTCAGAAATGGTAATGTGACAGTTTACGTCACTGGTATCGTCTGACTGCAGGGTTGTTGAGTTGTACTGACAGACTTCAGCTTTCTTTTGTTTGGGCACACTTACCGGCCCCTTGGACGTTTGACGGTCTGACTTGTCTTTCTTTCTTGTAGAAACAAGTGGTAATGTGAGGCTTCCTGCTTGCGTTACTTGTATCATCTGACTCTGAACTCGGACAGAACGGTAGGCTAGATGACAGAAGTGCACTTCTTTTCAGTGTATTTAAAATAAATTTAATCAGACACGTCATTTTGCACCGTTTGGACCACCGCTTCAGTTTTTTCCAGTGCACTTAACGCTATGGTTGAGGGCTCATATATTTACGTAATACAAGAATGTATGAAGTGTGGAATGATCTAAAATAGAGAACTATATATATATATATATATATATATACACAGTATAGGCTATACATGGATCTTTTGAGATCTGGTACAAATTATGACATACAAAAATACATAGGCTATAGGGTCCGTGTACGTTTTGATCATTTAATCTCCTATTTGGAATGCAATAACGAGAAATAAACGGCTCCGAAATAATCTGTCAGCATACTGTAACTCGCATTAAAGGGGTCACTTGCAAGTCGCAGCAGCACGAATTATGTGCCCAGCAAAATCTGATTAAAATATTATGCGTAATTAACAGTGAGTGGTGGTTTCAGACATTATAGTGCCGCACTCGTACTGACTCTCATTCTGCCTGAAAGAATGAAAAGACCGTAGCCTACTGAAGGCGGAGCGATTCGACCAATCAGATGAAAGGAGCGTTTCAGCGCCGCCCACACGTGCGAATGAAATATTGAAACCATAAACCGAATTTTAAACCCCAAACGAAAAATGTTAAACAAAACGGAAAAACGAATAAACGAGCCGTTTTTCCATTTCTCGTTATTGCATTCCAAATAGGAGATGAAATGATCAAAACGTACACGGACCCTATAGGCTCATATGTATTAATCATTAAAAGATCGCGATCTCGAGTTATACACACACAATCTTATTGCTATGACGATGATTCCACTACGTATATTAAACATTTGAAATCACAATCATCGGAATAAACCTGCTTTCTGCTGTTCCAGAGAGAGCAGCGCTCATCGTGTAAGCTTTATGTTTGAAACAGCTTCACAAACAGTCTACAGTAGGTTACATTTCTGTGTTGCAAACATTAAATACTAATAACGAAAGTATTGGGATAAAAGTTTATAGTCCGGATATAGCTGATGTTGCGGCAGCCGCGTTCAAAATGAGAAACTGACCTTTGGAACTCATGTTACGCTTCAAATAAAGATTGTTGGCCTATATGTTACATTATGCCAGTAGGTAGCGACCAGTGACTGTTAAAATAGCTACATTTGATGTCTAATTCATTCAATCAAGAGATTCGTTCAAAAACGATCGAATCAAGTTCATTCATTTATTTCAAATATTTTTTTTTACATATTTTTTATTTTTAATAGACTCATTTATAACATTAAATAAAACATTTTGTAAGAAACCTAAGTGAATTAGCCTATATATTATTTTGTTTTTGTCTAATGTTTTGTTTTCAGAATCGTGGGAGAACCGTGATCTCTATTCTAAAAATAAATTATCCAGAGTCATAGCTTAATAAATAATATCTGACATCTAACTAATAGCCTACTATTACTGTTTCTAATAGCCTATTAAAATGTAGACTAATGTACAATCTTACAGACTTTGTGTAGTACAACAACAAGGATTTGGTACACTTATAATGCATTATAATGCCGTTTCTCCAGTGTGCAAAGTTCTGCAAAAAATTATATATATAAAAAATATATATATATATATATTTGTTATATTTAGATAGGCCTAGATGAGTGATGTAAGCTCATCACGCGGGTTTCCATTCAGTGCAGAAAGATGAATGCATGGAAATACCGCCATCTTGTGGCTGGGTCTTAAAAAAAAGAATGTTCAGCTCACATGTTGTTCATGAAAACAAAAATTCAAATGCTTTATTTTCCCTAAATCTAATTCAGTATATATATCAGTTAGATGCAGTGATGAACGGGGTCCACTAAACATCCAAGATGGCTGCTAGTTGTTGTAAACGTATTTCACATGAGTTATATTAAAATAATGTTACTTAATTAAAATGCTAAAAATGAGGATGTAAGCCTACAACATGTAAACTGACATGTTTCACAAATGCACCTTTTTCCCCTTCCTATTACTGCAAGTTTCATCACAAGTCTCATGATTTTTATTGACAGCCATGATGACAGATTCACAAAGACAAAAGTTTGGTATCAAGCTTTTAGCATTTTATTCAAAAGGTGACCAGGATTCTGTACAGCAGGCAAAGGGAGATTTCTAGGGAACAGGAGCTTTCCTCTCCTCATCCCTTTATCTCTCCCTCTCTCTTTCCATCCTCCTGGGGAAAGGGGGATTCGAGTCGGGGAAAGAACAGATGACAAAAAATTGAAATAAATTATGGAAGGAAAAAAAGAAGCCATGCAGGAGAGAAAGAGAGGAGAGGAACTAGGGAGGAAGAGGGAAGTGTTTTTATTGGTGTCTCCATCCGACACAGAGACACTCAGAGGCCTGGGAGAATCACAGCCCCGCTGGGCTTTAACAGCTTGACAGACACAGACTGCAATGTGAGCCAGGGAGTCTGTCACCCCGAAAACATCTGCCCCTTCATAACGGCAACACAGGGAAGATGCAGCCTCTCAGATGTCTCTCCTTCCTCCTGTGCCCCTCTCCCTCTGCTCCACCTCTCCTCTTCCTCTCCTGGTCTGGCCCTCACTTGCTGGCCATGGTGTAGCAGCCATGTGGGTGCCACTGCATGTCACGGATACGCCTCACAGACTGAAACTGAGGGCAACGGGCACCATACTCGTTAAAGTGTCTGTATTCACCCTTCTCCAGCAGGTACTGGCTGCCACGGTATCCGGGGTACTGATAGCCCACCCAGCTGAAGAAAACAAAGAGGTTAGTTTGTGCTCCCTTGATACTGTACTATGCATAAACTCAATTATAAATTTAAACCAGGGTTATTAAACTAAAAACATAAAAAATATTTTTGTAAATAAAATATTTTTACAATATATTTTTTCTATTTTTAATTATTTTCTTTCAGCTAGTTTCCAAGGCAAAACTTATCTTTTTCATTTAGTTGTACTGAAATAAAATTAATAAAAACTATAAAGACTTAAAAAAAAAAAAAAAACTAATTAAAATGACAAAACACAACAAAATTACGAAAACTTTAACTAAAATGAAAATGAAAATGGAGACTATAAATATAAACTAAAACCATGAAAAAAACATTTTGGAAAAAAATAAAATAAAATACTTTTTTTAGTTAGCGCACCCTTGATAATACACTATGTAAACTCATTTATATATTTAAATCAGGGTTATTATAGTACACTAAAATCATTAAAATAAGATTTTCATAAATAAATAAAATATTTTTACAATATAATTATTTTATTTCAGCTAGTTGCCAAGGCAACATTACTCTTTTTTGGTTAATAACTTTTGATGTACTAAAACGACTAAAGCTGAAATAAAAATGAATAAAAACTATATAGACATAAAAAAAATCTAACAAAAATGACAAAAACAAAACAAATTAAAATGACTAAAACTTTAAAACTTTCAAAACTTAAAAAAAAATAATAATAAAAAGGAAAATATACTATAAATATAAATATAAAAGCCAAATAAAAATATTCATAAAAATAGTATCTCAATTATGCATCTAGTATCTTAAGCATCTTGTTGAGCAAGATATGTTAATGTTATATTTATCTCTATTATCTCTATTAAGTATTTCTTCTAGTTTACAGTTTAATAAGTTCTTGACAGCCACGTTTGTCAGTACTGACAAGCTTTTGGGATCACTACAAGCGCACAGAAGTTTGACCAAGTGAAACCTTGGGCTAAAGATACTTTGCACTTACGTTCCACAGCTGACCATGATGCTGCCAACTCTGTCGGTGAATCCGTAAGAGAATAGACTAGGAACGTCATCATCCATGATCTCCATCTTGCGGCCCTTGTACTCGCCCACCTCATACAGGCAGATCTTGTGCTTCTCAGGGTCCTGCAGGAGAAAACGCGATGAATGCGTTGTGAAAGCATTCAAATAATAGGCCTAAAGTTGTGAGAGCATTTACACACCATTCTGACTGGTCTGAAGGAAAGCAGGTAGTCGTTCTTCTGGCAGTTGCTCCAAGAATCCCAACGAGGATACTCACCCTTCTCCAGGATGTAGAAGTTCATCTGCTCAAAGCCCACAAAACTGCAGAGAGCACATGAAGAGGTGAGTGAGATTTGTTATTCTTTCTAAATCATACGTGTTTAATATAGATGCAGAGATGCTTACGGGCCACACTCCACACGTAGTGAGCGAACTCTGTCCATGCCCATTTCACAAACATTCATGCACTCAGCGTTAATCTCAATCATGCGTCCCTGAAAGTTCTCCTGGTCGAACACATACATCTAATAGAAAGAGAGAAACCTATTATTAGCATTTTAAATCGATGTCCAAGCAGACATTCACATGTGTATGTTTATCTGAAAGCTTTACCTTGTAGGACATCATGCCCATCTCAGACTTCTTGCTCTGGGCTGCCTTGCCGTCGGTCTGGGAGGCAGTCTTTTTTTCTCCACTGGAAGACATGGCACCTGGGGTAAAATTAATAATAGAGAATTAAAAGAAGGAATATTCATATAACTGTAATATGGCTCAGAAATTAGAGATAAAACTGAGATTGAGAGAAATGAATAAAGAAATGGCAGGGCTGACCACTATAAAATATTTGATGCTAGAAGAGAGGGATGAAGTGTTTTAGGAGATGAAAAAGACAAAAAACATATGTTTGGAATGGATGTAAGGGGTCTTTGGGGGAAACAAAGTGGTAGGGACAAAGGGAAGTGTGTTGGTGTTGATGATGGTGATGCAAATCAAAACTTCTTGCCTCTTATACTCTCCAAGCTGTTAGGTTAAAGTTGAATGTGTATGTGTGAGTGGATATTCTGCTTACCTGTGTTCAGTGAGTGTGTGTGTCCGTACCCAGGGTTCACTCTGAGAGTGTTTGCGTCTGACTGTGCTCTCAGCTCTTATACCCTGGCGCTGAGTCTGTGAGGATTACACTGAAACAATCAAACATGCCGTGTTCAGCATACTTCACAGAAAAGAAGCCCCTCATCATCAGCACAGAGTGAGAAAAAGAGTATATGTGAGAGGCAGAAAGGAAAATAATTCAGCAACCGAGTTCCAACTTCAAACATATCACCACACACGCTTGGACATTCAAGCCTAGTAAATAAACAATATGGGGGACAAAAATCTATTTTTAGAGAGACTGAAATTGAACTAATAACTGAAAGTGACCCTTTTTTATACCACTTTACCAATGATTTAACAGTGGTTTACACAATTTTTATATTATCAGTACATTTTGGGCTAAGGATGTATCATATATGTAGCACACTGGGGAGACAAACAAACAAACAAACAATAAATAAATAAAATAAAAGGATTTAATTATTAAAATAAAAATATACGTTTATAAATTTGTGTTATCCTGGAAACATACACAAAAAAATATGGTTGTTCTACAAATCATTATATAAATAGAGTAAATAATTATTATAACAACATGCAGAAATCTAAAATAAATAAATGCAATATAAATGTATAAAAACATTGTGCAACACAAAACATTAGTGAACAATCATCTGTTAATTTAACATGAATGAACATTTTCCCCTTAGGGTGAGTTATGGATTCGGTCATGTTGATAAAGTAAAGTAAGACTTTCCTTCACATTACTGCACATTCAAGGCAAGGGATGATTTTTAAAGAATTCAAACTAATTGTAACGTTGATTTGGGTTCAGCTGATATGTATTTATTTATATATTGATCCAACCATTGATGTCCCAGTGAAAATCAGAAGTGGTCAGTATGGAGTTATTTAATCACACATTGTAGCTACTTTTATATTTGGTCTCCCCAATCTTGAATGTCATACCCTTGCAGCAAAAACGGTAAATTGCATTAAAAAATGTAACTTTTCTCACTGTGCACATAGCAGCTCAGATACTTCATTTCAAACCCACACTCAGCTGGAGCAAGTTCACTTAGCTAATCCCAGTATTTTGCGCGCATTGTGAGCAGGAGTGCTGACCTGCGCGAACATACTGGGACCAAACCCTTTGTGTGCCCAGCTTTCACCCAAAACACTGCACTGCACTTGCCAGTGAATGGGCTCACAACACCCATGTGGCACTTCTATAGTATGTGCTGAGCTGGCGACCCTGTGGTCTGTCCCGCGAGCCCATCAGAACGCACTTCACGCGCACCGCGCGCACAATAGCGGGTGCGCGCACGCGGCGGCCGGTATAAAACCGAAGCGCCAGGTTCTCTCAAAGCTCCACGCGAAACCGGCGTTAAGGCGCGTGCCACACTCGAGCTCAGTGACTAAAACGGTAAGATCCCATTACATCTCACGGAGCTCATGGCACAATTATACATGTATTAATGCCTACTTTACAAACATAATTTTATGGCCACATTATGAGAATGGCGAAATTGTACTACATTTTATTACTAAATAGCTACTTTATTAATAAAGTAACGAATTCATCTAATATATCGATTATTGTTTGTTTTAAGTAACTTTTTCAAATCTTTAATAATGATAAAGAACTGTTGACCTTTATTACCTTATTTTGTTTTGTTCATTACTAACATATAAGTGTTATTTATTTGACTTCATTTCACAATTTGCAACTAATATAATTGATATTTATTATGGTCTGTTTTTTATGTGTGTTTTTTTTAAGATAAAAAGATGTATAGGTTCACTCGATCCGCCATGATGCAGCCCATGATCAACTATGGCATGGGAATGGCCCCTTTCTTCAAGGTTAAATGCCATTAAACACACACACACACACACACACACACACATGTATATATATGTTATTATACTAATGCAATAGATCAATAGAATATGGTATCACCTTAATCTGGCATACAAACTCAATTTTCATTTAAGTAATTTGTTTGAGGAACTTTTGCATGTATATTATAGGAAAACACTTAAAAAAATAAAATAAAAATAAATCACACAAGACGCTTTACCTGTGTGCTTTTGCTCTTCTAGGTGACTGTATTTGAGCAGGAACACTTCCAGGGAAAATGTCAGGAGTTCACCTCAGAATGCTGCAACATCCAGGAGTGTGGCTTCGACAACATCCGTTCTATTCGCGTTGAGAGTGGCGTGTGAGTTACAGAATGTGTGCTTCCATACATATGTTCTAGGGAGCTTTCAACCAGTAATGTTTGCCCATCTTTGACTGGATGTTCTCTCTCTCAATAGCTGGGTGGGTTATGAGCACCACGACTTCCAGGGACAGCAGTTCATCCTGGAGAGAGGAGAGTATCCTCACTGGGATGCCTACAGTGGAAACCTGTCCTACCACGTGGAGAGACTCATGTCTTTTAGACCTGTCTACTGTGCTGTGAGTTATTCATTCCATTTCATATACTAGAAATCGTAAAGGTATACAGTATTTTGTGCTGGCTAATATGTAATATTTATTCAACAAGTGAAAGTCTCCATAACAGGATTTCATGAAATAAAGCAAGTTGCGTTGGAGTGGTCATGGGATCTCAACATAGCAGCCCTAATAGGTCAACAGTTGAGATTGGCTATATAGTTTATATCATAGATACAGTATGTATAGGTAGATGCCACATTTGACATGTCGACGTGTCCGCCATCTCACAATAAAAATCAATGAGTTTTGTCAGTCAATGAGATACCACAACAGCAGCCTCTGGTTGTAAAAACCGCTTGAAATTTAAATTCCTGAAGAATTTGCATAAACTTTCACAGGTAAGAATGTGGTGGTTTGTGTTTTTAATATGTATTAACTCTGTATTACAGATTTTTAAACTATAGCTTTTATTTTTAAAGTCATATTAGCGAACAGTTATGTCTTGTATTGTGTTAGTTTAGCAAAATCATCTGCTGAGGTCTATTGCAGA
Organism: Sinocyclocheilus rhinocerous; assembly: GCF_001515625.1. NCBI lineage: Eukaryota > Metazoa > Chordata > Actinopteri > Cypriniformes > Cyprinidae > Sinocyclocheilus > Sinocyclocheilus rhinocerous. The sequence continues at coordinate 713,127 of NW_015624541.1, read as the reverse complement.
TATAGATATTCATACATGTGTATAAGTAGGGTTGCAGACATACAGGCAACTTGCTCTCGATTGTTCACAGACGGATGTGACCATTCCAATATGGCGGATAGCTTACATGTAGCTGTCACGTATCCGGTCCATGAACTTCCGTCTGCTAGCCATCAGAGGTCACCCTTCCCATTTCATTGACTCTCGCACTACACACTGTTGCATATCACCCCGGACTACATATCCCATCATCCACTGCACTGATGACACACACACAGTTGATTGCACACAGCACTGATTGCACACAGCTGTTATCACTCACACATCCCCTATTTAACTCTCACTCTGATCCCATTCCACTGCCGAGTATTGTTTAGCGATTATCACTCCCCTAGCGATAGCTACATTACAGAGCCCGTTTAGTTTGTCTTAGCCTCACCTTAGTCTTGCCTTGTCTGTGTTCTCGTTCTTTGATCTTCGCCTGTGTCTCTCGGATTCCTCCTCTCGTCTTGCCCTATTTTGATTCTGTTTGCCCCTGCCTGGACCTTGCCTTGTACCTGGACTTATCCCTCTAGTCTCGCCCCTTTGATTCTGTTTGCCGATCGTTCCCCTCCGCTAGCCTTAGGTTTCTTCTTGTGTCTTGCCCGCCATATACCTGTCTGCCATTATCTGACCCATGCCTGTTTTATGACCACGTCTCTGTCTTCTCCTAATAAATAGCTTGCAATTGGATCCACATGTCTCACGTCTCGTCAGCCCCGTGACAGAATACTCGGCCACACAAGGATCCAGCAGCTTCTCGGATGGACATTGGCCAGGTATGGATGTGGCAAGAATATTGTTAGCCCTTAGACAGGGCACACGATCACTGGAAGGTTTTGTTACGGAATATTTGGCTTTAGCGACAGGCTCGTGTCTTGCCCGCCATATACCTGTCTGCCATTATCTGACCCATGCCTGTTTTATGACCACGTCTCTGTCTTCTCCTAATAAATAGCTTGCAATTGGATCCGCACGTCTCACGTCTCGTCAGCCCCGTGACAGTAGCAGCCCATAAAAATAGCCGCTAATACGGCATCTCAAAAAATATCTATGATATATATTGTTTTATGCAAGCATACTGTATGTATTTGGGTAACATTGGATATACTTAATGGTTATACTGGTAAATATTTTGTATATGTGTTTTATATGTCTGTTAATATGTCTATTTAGATTTATTTTAATTTCAGTTCTAGTATTAGTAATTTTGGTACTTTAACTTAAACATATTTTATTTCAGTTAGTTGCAGAGGCAACATTTCAAAGTTTTTTAAAAATGTATTTATTATAACAACAACAGCGCTGATATAATCACTTGAATATGTGGATATTTGGAGTTAATCTCTCTCTCGCTCTCCCCTCAGTCTCACCAGAGCAGTCGCATGACCATCTTCGAGAGGGAGAACTTCCTGGGCCGCAATGTGGAGCTGTGTGATGACTACCCTTCTCTGCAGGCCATGGGATGGTGTGGTCCTGAAGTGGGCTCCATGCATGTGCAGTGTGGTGCGTGAGTCTCTTCTCTGTATTTTAATTATCTCCTTTTGGCACAGAAGTACCTAACCCTCATTTCTCCATCTATGTGTGTAGTTTTGTGTGTTACGAGTTCCCAGGATACAGGGGAAGGCAGTACATCATGGAGTGTGAGAGGCACAGCGGAGACTTTCAGCACTGGAGAAACTGGGGTTCCCACAGCCAGACCCCTCAGATCCAGTCCATCCGCAGAATCCAGCACTAAGAGCTCAGACTCACCGGGGGACACTACACCGATCACCCTGCCGCCCGACAAACACACTTTACACATACACGCACTCACACTGTTTTTCCTAATGAGTGTCTTTTTATTGCTAGGAACACGGCACACATACCATCATATTTTACATGAGGGTGCCAAATCACATTTCTGACAATGACTAATGTCAAGTGCTAAACAACACCCTCCCGAGGTGCTCAACACAACCAATGCAAACCAAAGCTAAGTTAGGCCATATCCCCGGAGGGGGACTGGCTGAGAGCGCAGAACAAAAACATCACAGACAAATAAATGCTTAATAAATAAACTTCAGTGACTCAGTTTTGTGCAGTTATTGTGTGTGAGGATGTGGGATACACAGAGTACGTTCATTTCATTAGAACCAATCCATACTCCAGTTCATTAAAATAATGACATTTAATGACTAGTTTAAGAAATATATTACACTTTTTTTTTTCTTTCTTTTTTTTAAAATTCATAATAAATCACTGCTGATACTTCTAATTAAAGCAAATCTGATGAGTTTCTTATGTTCATATTGAACTTTTTGCACTTTTTGTGTGGTTATTGTTATAGGACAGTCAGTGAAAATAGAGAAGCTGTGAATCTTTGTTGATTCAAAGTCAGCTTTACAGAAAATCATTGTTCATATTTTTAATATCGTAATATCTTCATTCCTTATCTGCATTTAGAAGATTAGAGCTGGGCGATAATAACGTTTATATTTTCCATCAATACATCCAATCAAGCAGTTCAGATTTGCTATATAGTATATATTCCTTTATGTCAGTGTACAGGATGTACTTATATATCCCAACTTTTAATATATAACTGATAATCTAGTTCACCAGTAACCAACCATTTGTAACCAGCATTTTTAACAAATATTAATAAATGGTGTAAAATACATTGCTCATTGTTAGTGCATGTTAGCTTATGAATTAACTCATTTTAGCAAATGAGACCTTATTGTAAAATGTTACCCATGATTATATTGTATTGAGTTTTGCCATTTCCTTTTGAAAATGCAGAAACCCGTATTTGAACACAAGAACAACCAAGGTTGGATCCATGTCTTTTAATTCTGAACATGGCTACAAAAGATGGCAAATGACAAAAAACTCTGTGTGCATTAATAGCAGTCTCAATAATTATGATAAGGCACGATTGTGACACAAATAAACAACTAACATTCAGAACTCAAATCTATAAAAATTTCTGATGCCTGAAACTGAAGCCACCAAAGTCAAAAGAGCAAATACTGCCAACTGTCACACGTGTGAACTCTGTGTTGAATTATACACAGGGAAAAGGTACCATGTTCTAAGTCTTTGATCATTCGAGAAAGTATTTCAAATATGCACCAACACACATTCAGAACTCTGAAGCTAAACAGTAATAAACAGTAACAGAAATTACTACATGCTTAATTAGATCCTAAACTTATCACATCAATCTCGTCGTCTTCATCACTGTCCCCCTCCTCTGTGCTGAGCACAATATCGGCAGTGATTGGCAGCACAGGGAAGGACTCAGACAAAGAACTAGAGACCTCCATAACATCAACATCCTCATTCTCTTCTGAACTGGCTATTGACCCTTGTGTGTTTCCGAGTTTCTCAAGAGGTGTGGTGGGGTCCAGCGCATGCGAGATAAAAGGCATGTCTGTCGTGTTTTTAAGCATGAGGCCTTCTGTGCTGCATCTTTGCAAAGTAGAATCATTGAGAGAGTCAGCAGTCTCAGATCTTGCTTTGCTGTAGCTGTCCTCCATCAGTCTCTCTCCTTTTGACATGGTGCGACCTGTGAATAAATAATAGTTACAACAGAGTAGTATTAATAAAAGCTGATCGTTATTTTCATGTTATTGCTAATAAAGAATAAATGACCAATATCAAATTGTTAGTCTGTTAAATCTATATTATCTTGTCTAAATAAAAAAAATCAATCACTTAAATAGTCAGGGTTGTTACAGTTAACTAAAGCTAAAGATTTTTGTTAATCAAAATAAAGCTGAAATAAAATATAAATATTAGATGAAAAACTTAAGCAACTACGTGAAATAAAATAAGCTTAAGTACTAAAATGAATAAAGGTAAAACTGAAATACATTAAAGATACACAAATAAATAAAGGCACATAGAAAAATAAATAAACTAAAATTTAAGTGAAAAATGAAAATATGAAAAAAATTAAATTATAAATACTATAACTGTATATAAATATTAAAATAACACTGCCACAAGGCATCAAAACATAATATTCAATAAAAAAAGTATATATTCATTATGTGATTTTGCCAAGGATTACAAAAGTTATTTCTGTTTTTGAAAATATGTTTTAAGCGAGCACTAGATAGCAGCAAAGGTAATCTATATGTAAAATAGGGGAAATGAGCATTACCAATTAAATATCCAAATCTCTAATATTGGCAGAGAACTGAATTATTTTGAGCTCTTACCATTAGCTGATGGCAGATTCTGCTGAAGAAGAATGTTCTTCTGATTGCCAGCCTCCTTCATTCTCCCACTTGTTTCCTCATCTTTTTGGTTTATTCTGCTATTATTGTGCCCTTCAACCCTGATTCTAGCATTCTTCTCTTTATTCTCAGTCATTTTCACCTCAGCTCCACGTACATGTGCATTTATTAACCTCTTCTTTACTTTCTGTTTTTTCACAGTCCACATTCTGTTATCTTCTCGTTTTTGCTCTTCCTCTCTTTTCTGCTGATTTTCCAAGATCTTTTTCATTAACTCAAAAGCAGAAAGAGCTGGACGGGACCCAGTGGATTTATTCTTTGTGGCTGATTGCTTGGGTCGTGAACTCCCTGTAATGCACTGCACCTTTAACGCACTTCCTTCTAGAAGAGATTTAGTTGTGTCTCTTTTAGCATGTCCCACTTGTTTCTTTTTTACAAGACTGGACTGTTTGTTAGCATGCAACTCTGAAGATTTTGACCGAACCAAAGTCTTCTGTAATGTCTTTGTTGTTTGTGTGGCACACTTCACGTTGTGGCCACTAGCTGTGTTTATGGCTTGTAACACTCCAAAGAGAAAGGAAAAAATGAAATCGCATCATATGACCCCTTTAATGAACTCGTAACACTGCAGCTTGAGTCAGCTGTGCTGCTGGTGCACTTTTCCTCACTATGCAGCCTGCTAGTTTTATTCTTTCTCTTTTTCTCCTTTGGTAGCAAAGCCTCTACCTTCATCTTCTCTAATTGTTCTTTTTTTCTTCCGTTTGGCTGGAAGCTCGTCTCTCCTAGGCAGTTCTTCAATAACCTCCAGCTTCCTCTTCCTACTCTGGCTTTTGGTCATCCTGCCAGATTTAGGCTTCTGTTCACTTTGCTGTCCGGTTGATTTATCCATTTTCACACCTGACACCTGCCAAAAACATGATGGCTTCTGTGGTCTACGAGCAGATGATACTCGTGGTCTGTTCTTGGATAATGAGGCTTTTGATCCTCGTGTTGTTGTGTTCATAGAAGTGGCATGTGCATTTGATGTGTGTGTGTGGACTGTGTAATTCTGTGAGGATTGTCCACAGGTCTGGGTTCCATCTGTTATGTTGGGCACCATCCCATCTTGAACGTCTGAATCGCATACACTAACGTGTTGCTCAAAGGTTCTCAGAAAACTATCAAGTATGTCAGACAGCTCACCTTCAGAATGCGGTTGGGTTATACCCAGATCTGTGAGCTTAACTGAGGACTGTGTTCTTGGATGATCCATGTTGGAATCTACAGTTGCAGTATTCGTTATTCCATTTTGATTGTTGGGCATAAATGGGAGCTGCGCAATGACGTCATCTATAAGCCAGTCCATTGGCTGAGCGAGGCTGCTCTGATTGGCTGCTGGGAGAGCTGCGGTGTGCATCAGGGATGGACCTGGAGTAGGGGTGTAACGGTACACGTATTCGTACCGAACCGTTTCGGTACGTGTCTTTCGGTTCGGTACGCATGTGTACCGCACGAATACAGTTTTTTTTTTTCTTCTCTTTTCCCCCTGCTGTACCGAAATCATACCGAACCGTGACGTTAAAACCGAGGTACGTACCGAACTGTCATATTTGTGTACCGTTACACCCCTAACCTGGAGGGTTCATGGTTTTCGGATCATGTGGTGAAATTCCACTGAAATTTTGGGAAACATCTGATTCAGGCAAGGGACGTTTGCGGGGGCGACCTCTTCGCCCTCTTCGAGGTGGAGCTGTAACCTACAGAAAAAGAGACAAGTGTTGTAATTCAGAGAACATTAGAGTAACTGCTCAGTTGCATTTATAATTTGAAGGGGTCATATCACATGTTAATATTTTAATATTTAATATATTTTTATTTTTAAGTTTTGGGGTCAGTAAGATTTGTTGATGTTTTTAAAGAAGTTTTTTTTTAGTTAATCATGGCTGCATTTCTTAAAAAAACTACAGGGGAAAAAAAAAGTAATATTGTGAAATATTTTTACAATTTAAAATAAACGTTTTCTATTTTAATATATTATAAAATATTAATTTATTCCTGTGATGTCAAAGCCGTTTAAAAAACGTTTTGCACCGTTTTTGTCGGGGCTGAACGCAGCCCTGAATTTTCAGCAGCCATTACTCCAGTCTTTAGTGTCACATGATCCATCAGAAATCATTCTAATATGCTGAATTGGTGCTCAAGTAACATGTCTTATTATTATCCATGCTGAAAAAAGTTGTGCCACTTAATATTTTTGTGAAAACCGTAAACATGGTTTTTCATGATTCTTTAAAAATAGAAAGTTCAGAAGAGCATTTATTAAAATAGATATTTTGTAACACTGTCATTTTTGTTCAATTTAATCCATTCTTAGAGGTCTTGCTGACACCAAACTTATGAATGGTAGTGTATTTTTGATATTTTAAATATTTCTTCAACATGTATGTAGGTGTCATGCATCAGTGCATTCATCTGTCTGACATGGCAGAAGTTTTAGTCTCACTTAATGGACTTTTCGGTTTAGAGAGGTTGTTTTGAGTATTCCAAGTTACAGCATGTTCACATGTTTTATCCAAAGCAACACTTCTTAAGCTAATTTTCCTCAAAAGATCAAGGAAAATTAGATTGCTCATGATATGACCCATTTAAATAATTAATTCAAACAGAAGTAAAATAACAAAAATGTCATACCTCCTCATCTGAAGATGTTGTGAGACACCTACCTGACACACTGGTTCTACCAATCTGCCTCTGCTCCCTGTCTGTCTCTGCCTGGGTCTCCACCTTGATGAAGACCTGCCTCTCTCTCCTTCCTCTTTTATCACTCCTCTGCCTTGTCGTCTCCGTTTAAGCCTCTCGTGATTCTTGAACATTTGTCTGGTGTCTAGCATCCTGCCAATCCTACCCCCACCTTGCCCCATCCAGGCCGACCTCGCCACTCTTCCGCACCTTTTCATATTTTGCACTCTTTTACAAATACTCAACCCTTCTCCCTTCAGAGCAAATCCTCCATGTGCCCCAGCCCTCCGCACCCTTGTCGCCCTTCCCTCAGTTTTGACATCCCCTCTCATTCCTCTCTGACTCTGCTCTGTCCTGCACTCTGCCCAATGTTGGTGTCAAGAAAGTAACTGATAAAACCTGGGATATTGTTCTCAAACCGTGCAAATGCTTCTAAAACACATTCCTCACCCTCTGAAACACGCCCCAATGCTGGCTGGCCCTCATTGGCCAATGTCTCAACATTTGTACTATGAGAAGGGTAAGGGTGAGGTGGCAGAGGGGTTGGAAGCTGTTGGTATGAAGCTGAAGGGGGACATACATAGACCTGGGGCAAGCAGGCCGGTCCACTCACTGTGGGATACATAGCGCTTTCAGGGACCACATCCATGACCTGAAAGGAAGGCATGTTCTCTGGATTAACCTGGACATTTTGAAGTGTGGCCAGGGTGATATCAGAGCCACCGGTGTACGTGCAGAGCCCCTGATCGGTCCTCCATGATGACGTGCCAATCAAATGAACACTTTCAATGGTCTCTTTGGGGTTTTGACATTCAGAAGGGACGGTCTCAGTTTGACACTCTCTCTCTGCCACCTCTCTCATGCACTCCGTCTGTGTGTTTCGCTCAGTTGCCGGCCTCTTTGCTACTTGCTGAGGTATGTCGATGCCTAGTTTGCAGGCTGCTGATAGGACTTCCTCTCTGTCCTCGTTCAACTGACCTGAGTACAGCAGGCTGACCAGACTGAGCAACGTACAGGCCTCCACAGCTTGGACTTCAATCAGTCTCCTCTGTCCATTCCGGGGTGATGGCATGGCTGACAGAGCACCACAGAGCCAAGGACTGAAGGCAGACAACACACAGCTGTGCACCGGCACAGACACACCTGGACAGGGGTGGAGAAAGTACCGTAAACATAATGGAAGATGGAAAAAGACTGATTAATGAGCAGAGGATGGACTTTCTATGTCAAACCTCGGGTCTGCAGCACAATGTCACAGAACTCTGCCCTGCTCTGCTGTTTTTGCAGCTCTTTCACCAGAAGCGTCTCGAACGTCAACATCTGTGACAAACGAAGACATACTCAGACACAAATGCAAAGCATTGTAAAATATGCAAGCTCTAAAAAATGTAATGCTGCCGTTTTTCTGCGCAGTTGTGCAGACTGCAGACACCTGTTAAGGCTCGGGACAGTGCACGCTGATCTCATGGGAGTCGCGAGTTGTGCAAACAGTTGTTAACATGATTTACTTTTCATGCACTCATGCACTTGTGTTTAAGCAACTAAATTCGTTCCATGCTTGATACTGAAGCCAGTCCAGTGAAAACAGTCTTGGCGAATAAAAACTAACTTCTGACCTTTTGTCGTTATGACATGAGAAAATTCAATAACGGCTGTCGTTTATCCAATTTTGTCTCTCCTGTCTGTGTCGAAATCACTGGATTGTAGGTATGGTCGCACGTGCATCGCTACAAACTCGTGGAGCTCTACAGGTTTGCGCAAATTACCGCGCCGAACTGACTCAAGCATTTCCACAGTGGCTCTGTCTGATTGTCCGAGTATGTGGGAAAGCCACAAACTCTTTTATTAATATCTGCACAAGTGATATATTTATTTTATTTTATTGTTTAAAATATTTATTTTGCGTCCGTGTAAGAGTGGCAAAACATTTTTAAATGTGGCAAAGCATTTTAAAAATTTCACAAAGAAAATGTTAGTGGCGCTTGAACGTGTTCTGGGTTCTGAGGTGCTAGGTGGTTGTTTATACTGTTGTACCGAATATCTATACTTTTCAAATTATCATATCGAAGTTAGAAATTCAAATATTGTGACAAAATTAATTTTGTAGGGTGCCACAAGTTTGTTAAAATTTCCAAAGGGTGCCGCGACTAAAAAAAGTTTGGGAAACACTGGTTTATAGTACTTGTGATGACAAAGAGAAGAGTTCTGATCATCATCATTATTATTTGAATATTTATCTGTTTGCTATTCTATTTATATATCTAAATATTATTGTGGCAGATTATTTGAAATAATGAAACAGCAAAAAAAAAAAAACACAACTGACAGCTGATTGAAAACTATAGCGCGCCAATAAAATTGCTTTACCAAATCATGTGGGCCGAAACATCGCGAGATTTCGGAAATTCACACAGAGGTCGCGAGGTCGACTCAGCTGACCAACCTGTCGTGCGTTATTACGGAGTGAAGCGCGTGCGCCCTGAGCTGTGAAATAAATAACGCCGATTTTTACCTTCTCACGAAACGTGATATTCAACAATATATCGCAGGTATTCATAAATTTCATATTACTTTTATGTTAATGTAAATATGCGCAGAAGTTGCAGGTATTTCAGGGCTGTCAGTGGTTGCAGTCAGTGGCTGTGTGAAGAGTTAGCTTGTCGGCTACATTGTTAGCTCCTCTGGGTACTGAGGAGTGTTCTAGATTTTTCCGACATATTTCCACTAAAATTAATAGGGTACTTTAGAACTACATGACGAACCAATCTTCTGCTTTTATTTATCGTATTATAAAAAATAAAAAAAACTGGCGACGCTTGACAGGTGTACAGTAATATCTGCAAATCTGTTCTGCTTTGGGTGGACATTATGAATGTATTTCCTACCGATTTGTAGTAGTGCCTTGGTGAAACAATACAATGTTTTTTCAACAAATTGTAGTAAGAAAGCTTCGTTTAAATAAGCATAATTAAAAAGCATAGAGCTAGTAAGAGCTAATGTGCGTGTGTTTTGCCCACTCCCACACCTGGCAAACCACACAATGACTAACTGCTTAAGAACTGTTTCAGGGTTTAGCAAGACTAACTCAAGTCACTTTGTCCCTTTCTTCGAGTTAATAAGCAGCCTGTGTGCATGAATATGTGATGTGTATGTTCTGAAGTTCTGCGTGCAAGCTTATTATTTTTATTTCTCTCAAGAAATAGAACCTTGTAATATTTGAAAGATGGCAGACACAGAGCAAAGTAGTCCACCTCCTCAGCCTCAGACTGGACCTGTGGTAAGTGCCATAACTTTTTAGGTTTGATAAGCTTCTTTTAAGTACTAAACAATGACCCCATGATATATATTTCCTGAGAACCAGAAAAAAAAAGTTTTGTGAATTTTGTTGTTCTTATGTCATTACATTGGTTGGAGCATAAGAAACAAATGGAGAAAAACATTTTTGAAAAACAAAAATATTTTATCCATATTTTATTCTATGTCCTTTGTAGAGGACGCCAGGACTAAGTTATTCAAAATAAATAAATAAATATTAAATATACATGAAAAGGCATGTATAGGCAAAACAATGTTTTTTTTTTTTCATTCACCAATCAGTTTTTAGTTTTCAGGCTATTTTTAACCAGACTTTGTACAAAGATAATTCTCAACTATGTTATGAAAGATGTGTTATTACAGAATGATTTGATATTAAGGATATAACGATTCACTCAACTCACGATGCGGTACGATACTGATTTCACGATACAATTTTCTCACGTTTTTTTTTTTTTTTTTCAACAAATTTAGATTTAATTCCAACAAATTATAAATGAAAAGGTATCCTCTTATTATTGCTTGGACAAAGTTCTGCACATTTCTTTGTGAAATTGAAATATGTCAAATAACAAAACTAAATAGAAATTTTTAAACAAACCACAAATCTAATCAAATATTAAATCAAATAATAAGTCAAAAATCTCTTCATATAAACAAAGGCTTTGCCTGTGGTCTTTCCATTCAAAATTAGAGGCAACCACTGCATTTGAAACACAATCCAAACAAAGATACTGTATACATGTTTTTTAATCTAAATTAGATTGTGTAATTTTAAATTTTTAAACAAAAACGGAATGCTTAGTTTTGTGATACGATACTACATAAAACATCTGCACAAAACAGAAACAGCAGACAAACTAAATGAGACGCAAATTCACTCTCTGACAGCAGGTGGCGCTTATGAAACAGTAGCGATACAGCGTTTGCTTAATTGCCGCTGTAAACAAAGCAGTGCAGCACTTCTGAACACTGCTTTAATATGCATTATACAGAGATGAAACGTTCTAAATGATCTAAATGTTTCTAAAAATAGTCAGTTCCCCTCAGAGATACATTCATATAAACTCCTACCCCCAAATGTACCAAATGTATTGTGATTCGTTTAACATCTCAACCGATTTGAATCGTCACATATTTGTGTTGATGTTCAACCGGCTTAAGGTGCATCGTTACATCCCTAATATACTATTTTACTTTATGCAATATGTGTGTAAAATGTCCATAAGTTGGTATTCCCATTCTCAGGGTGTGCGGGGGTCCTTAAAATGTCTTAAATAACGTTTTCCTAATATAAGGCCTTAAAAAGTCTTAAAATGTCTTAAATTCGGATTCGATGGGTCTTAAATATTTTTGGTCTCGTTACCGCAAAAATAAATAACACCATGACAAGTGAGCTATTTTGCTCAATATTCTCACGACGCAAAAAAAAACTAAAAACATTCAAAACACCTACAGAGTGCACGCATTACGTGAATAATTTTTAGCTGACATTAAAAGTTCGCTGTATATCGTAGTTATAAATACCATTTATTACAGCAATTATATTTTGTTTTCTTTTTAATTTATACACATTAAATATTACATATATGTATGTAATAAAATGTGTATTTCCATTACAGGTTTAGGTCTTAAATTTCATATAAGGTGGTATTAAAAAGGTCTTAAAAAGTCTTTAACTTTAAAAATTTAACTTGTTCATGTCTGCAGAAACCCTGCATTCTATACAATGTATCTATACATTGGATCTAATTTGCATATTAATGTGTTCTTGGGGCAAACCATAATGAAAAAAAAAGTGTAATAATGGGAGTAATAACTTGGCAACATTTTCAAAAGAATATCTCATATTTTATAGGAATATTGATCTGTAATTTCTTTCCCTATTGACTTGTGTCTCCCCAAAATGCCTGATTAACGTGATGTTTGTCCTGGTGTCCTCTACAGAAGACATATATGAAAATTATACCCTGGTTCGTAACAAAAAGTCATATTCCGATTTGAAAACCCATAAAATTTTTCTGAGATGTTTGACAAACAATTTGAAAATTAGCCAGATTTAAATGATAATTACAAAACATTATCATTTTTACCTAAATTTGATCATACTGTCAATATCAGCCATATTTAAAGACCCAGGAGGACAGGGAGTGTTTATGATTAAACCTCCAAACATTTGGCATCTCTGAAAAGCCCTGAATGTACTTTGTACAGGACATCCAAACTTAGAACTGTGGCATGTATGGTCTCAGACTTTTGTGACATTATATTTTAGTGAATTTCTCTATGTTTGGGTCCCAGGAGTGTGTGTGTATATATATATATATATATATATATATATATATATATATATACACACACACTCCTGGGACCCAAACATAGAGAAATTCACTAAAATATAATGTCACAAAAGTCTGAGACCATACATGCCACAGTTCTAAGTTTGGATGTCCTGTACAAAGTACATTCAGGGCTTTTCAGAGATGCCAAATGTTTGGAGGTTTAATCATAAACACTCCCTGTCCTCCTGGGTCTTTAAATATGGCTGATATTGACAGTATGATCAAATTTAGGTAAAAATGATAATGTTTTGTAATTATCATTTAAATCTGGCTAATTTTCAAATTGTTTGTCAAACATCTCAGAAAAATTTTATGGGTTTTCAAATCGGAATATGACTTTTTGTTACGAACCAGGGTATAATTTTCATATATGTCTTCTGTAGAGGACACCAGGACAAACATCACGTTAATCAGGCATTTTGGGGAGACACAAGTCAATAGGGAAAGAAATTACAGATCAATATTCCTATAAAATATGAGATATTCTTTTGAAAATGTTGCCAAGTTATTACTCCCATTATTACACTTTTTTTTTCATTATGGTTTGCCCCAAGAACACATTAATATGCAAATTAGATCCAATGTATAGATACATTGTATAGAATGCAGGGTTTCTGCAGACATGAACAAGTTAAATTTTTAAAGTTAAAGACTTTTTAAGACCTTTTTAATACCACCTTATATGAAATTTAAGACCTAAACCTGTAATGGAAATACACATTTTATTACATACATATATGTAATATTTAATGTGTATAAATTAAAAAGAAAACAAAATATAATTGCTGTAATAAATGGTATTTATAACTACGATATACAGCGAACTTTTAATGTCAGCAGACAATATTCCATACAAAATATCCCTGCAAAATAACTGCATCACTGAGATTTTTGGTGGAGTAAACAATTTATTCTGAAGCAATATTTTCATCAGTGTTCTATCAGCTTTTACATACTTAAATCTGCATATTTACCTTTACAAAGGCCTATTTTTAACCTTTTTAGATGTATGCATCATCTTACATGTCAAATTATTACAATTTATCAATAAATTCAATATACACTATAGGGCTGCTACCAGTCAGATTAAATAATTTACACAGCAAATAACAATAATTACAACTGCAATAAATAATGTTATGAGATTAATGTTTTAAATGCATTTATGAGTATACAAATAAGAAATGTTGAGGGGAAAAATGCATACTTTTCAACAAACTTCACAACTAAGCTACCAGTAAGTGGCGGTAAGTCACTGAATGAGTGAGTCATTGAGTCATTCATTCAACTGATTGAGTGTGTTATCATGCTGGTATCTTAAGGACTTTCGTGGACAGCTGACTCCTAAAGTTTTTGATATTCTTCATATTCTGTGTGGTGGTCAGATAAGTTTAAATAGATTTTTACCTTTTATGGGCATTTTACCTTAATATAAAGCAATTTTTCTATAAGTGTGCATTATGTTTTGAGTCAAATTCTTACATTTAACTTGTGAATAAGAATAATAAGACATTTGGGCTCAGGGACGCGGGAAGTAGGGGGCTGAGGGGGCTGCAGCACCCCCTGTTTTCACATGGTTGCAAATGCAACGTCAAGTTTGTTCCTTTAAATGTATTCAGTTTTAGCA